>NW_019396280.1:391054-470857 GCF_000591075.1 Eurytemora carolleeae | reverse complement strand
TACTTTTTCATGCTTGAACAATACAGCCGAGTACCTAGTATCATATATCAAAGAATCATAGAATATTAACAATAGACGTACCCACGACCTAATCTTTAACAAAATTGAGTCTTATTTTTATTATCTCCTATATATTAAAACGGGGATAGAAATTCAGTTTCTGCATTAAACTAAAATTTTGTTTAGCCTCATATCTTTGCATCCTGATTTATAGGTTGAAATATCTAAGGTCTACGACATTTAATTGCAAATTTATTGGGATTAGAAAATACGAGTTTGTGGCAAAGACTTAATTAATTTTAGCACTTTTAATATGTAAGCTTTGTGATGAAGTTTAAAGATCTTTATTGAAAATTTATTAAGCAAAATAATCACGATATTAATTTCTACAAGTTAAACATTTTTGTGTGAGAGAATTGAATAGCGAAATTTTGAAGTGAAATCATTTAAAATATCATATTTGTCATAATATTGAGACATTAAATTGACATATGTATGCAGAAACTGCTGTCTTTGCCGCTACCTCATATTTTGTAATCCTAATATATTTGCAACCTGATGGTGGACACCTTTGATATTTGAAACTTAGATTATTTGGGCTAACAGAACATAGTTTGAAATTTCAAAAGTCTACGACATTGGGTTGCAAAAAGATATAAAGGGATTAGATAATTAGAGTTTGTGGGGAAGAACCCCGTTCCTTTACACGTATGAATTTACATAGACTGTTTTAGTGATATTTGTTTGTACCCCAAAACTTATCAATTTGTCCAACATTTTTTCTCAAGGCGGAGATCTCAAAAACTTGACCTTGTAGTTTCGAAAGATGTTTGGTGCACGACTGTATTCCAAAATACATCAGAAAGTGGCAATCAAATATTTAGATCCATGAAACATTTTGTCTTGGAAAAAATATATATTAAATCATCTAAAATGTATATTTAAACTTAAAGGGAGTGGCCGGCTATGTAAGGTAGTTGAACTGAGTTATTTAATAATTCAAAAAAAAACGAATTCTGAAAACGTATCCACCCCCAAAGTAGGAGTTTTGAACATCGACTTTGCGCTCAAACTCAGGATTTACAGATCTTTAAAAAGTTTAATTTGTATCAAATGAATCCGAAAGAAGCTTTCCACAACACTGCATACTCAGTTCAACTACCTTACATAGCCGGTCATTCCCTTTAACAAAGTTGAAAATACTATATATATGTATATATAGAATGTCTCTGAAAAAGTGTGTTTAGGCTTTTAAGCCTATTAAACATCGTAGTATTGTGTTAAATAGTGCTCCTAGTAGGTACAAAGTCCATTCGTCAATACAACATGTTTCTCTGAAATGCCGTTTTAACCTTAGTTAGGCGCCTTTTATTCGAAAATATGCTCAGTTCATTTACCAAAGATATTGCTTTTACCCACCAAACGTCGTTTTTTTGTACTTGTAGATAAAATACACACACAAGGGGGGGGGGTGTCATTGAAACATTTTGCTTTGAAATCCCGTTTTAACCTTAAAAAATATACTAGGTCCTTTTTAAAAGATTTTTAAAAATTCAAACCTCCTTTTATGCCAATTATTTTGAAAATCCTGAAATCTATATACTGAAAATATGAAATTTATTGAAACGTGAAACTGAACTTATGATTTAAATTTATTTAAAAATATTTGGAAATCTTAAGCATAACTTATAAAGGATAAAACGGAATTTTTAGAGAAAATTATTTTTATGGACTTTGTACCTTCTCAGAGCACTTTGTACCTTTTCAGAGTACTTTGTAACACAAAACAACAATGTCTTGAAGGCTAAATAGCCTAAACACACTTTTTTAGAGACACCCTGTATATATATATATAAAAGATATAGAGGAAGAATAATGTACAGTTGCCCAGCCCTGGCAGACTCCAATTGACCAGAGAGAAGGTCAGCAATAAAGTAACATAGAAATGTATATATAGATAGATAGATAGCGAGACGGATAGTTAAATAGATAGATAGATAAATATATAGATAGATATATAGATAGATACATAGATAGATATATAGATAGATAGATAAATAGATAGATAGATAGAAAGATAGATAGATAGATAGATAGATAGAGATAGATAGATAGATATATAGACATGGCGAAAGCTGGTATAGATAGAAATAGTTGAAGGTGCACTGAATGAAAACTAGGATCTAATCAACTTTTCCTCAATCTTCAAGATCTTTTTATTTCTCGCTTTCATTAAGAATCTAGGACAGTTTAGAATCACTAATATATCCTCTTAAGAAATCTTATCTTAATAGCTTAAAGACATAGTTAAAACAAATAGACAAAGTTGAATCACGTCTTTGAGCGCCGGTTTAAGCTAAGATGTTTATTAAATCAGAGGCCGAATTTAAAGAATTTGAGCCGCGGCTCAAATATGGGTGGTCCTACTTAAAATTGTTGTCAATTTAAGCCGGCGCTCAATTGAAACCAGTTTTTGGTGGATTTGAGACGCGGCTCAAATTTATTAAATTCGGACTCTGGCCCTCAAAGTGATATAAAGGTCTCACGCTCTCAAGCAAAAATCGATGAGAATTTTGCCAATTACTTTTTTAAACCCGAAGCTATCAACAAGTGCTTTATAATGCTAAAATGTAAAGGGCTTCAGAAAAGCATTACTGAGTTAGAGCGCGGTAGAACCAAAGCCCAAGGCGTTGTGACACTTCCAAGTCGACCCTGTCTTAAAAATGGATGAGACTTTTTAAAAGAAGGCTGAATATTTGTGGTTTGGCATTTATAGTTTGCGTGCTTACGTCCGGTTGACATTGAAGCTTATGAGATTGTGCCCATTGGTTTGGAATTAATAGTTTGCGTGCTTACGTCCGGTTGACATTGAAGCCTTTGAGATCATGCCCATTGGCTTGGCATTGATAGTTTGCAAGCTGTACCTGGACAGATACAAATCTGAAAGCAGTTTATGGAGTAGGTAATTTACTGCAGGAATACCTTTGTCAATATCAATTCGGATATGACTCTGTCTGCATTCTCAGGCATCTGTCTTACAAGATACAACTCAATCTTGAACTCACGGCTCATCAATAATACCTTAGTCATAATCAAACCGGATATGACTCTATCTGTATTCTCAGGCATCTGTCTTACAAGATACAACTCAATTTCGAACAAAAAGTTCCTCAATAAGGAATTGAGTCTTTGGAACAAAATCAAATATTGAAACCTCAATATCTTTAGAACCCGATGTTGTAAACCTTTGATATTTCAAACTCAGATTATTTATCTAACAGAATTCATAGTTTGAAATATCTAAGGTCTGCAAGATTTGGTTCCGAAGATATAGTGATTAGAAAATCAGAGTTTGTGGCAAAGACTCAATTCCTTTGTTAGTCAATATCAATCCGGATACGACTTTCTGTATTCTCAGGTATCTGTCTTTGTAGATACAACTCAATCCAATACTCTCTGTATCTCCCTGGTCTATATCTATTAATACCAATACAACTCAGGTCTGTCTCCTTCGCTAAATGAGGAAAAAATTACTCTCACACCATAATCAATCGGAGTATTATTCCAACTGAAATTTATTTTGAATTCATATGGTAGAGATTACATTTATGAAAGTTTTTTGTAGTTTGATAAGCGTAGTTAGGTTTAATTGCAAAGCAGGTTTGACGTATTTGGGTTACAATGTTCAACGTAATATGTCGAGGTGTGTTTAGGTTTATAAATTTGGGGTTTGCTACGATATTTATTACAAGGGTATCGTTCTGAAGGCCAGACCTGCAACTTTACAACTAGAGGTTCGTTAATTATCCGTTTACTACGGAATACACGTACTACGTACCAACTTCCTTAAAAATGAAGGTTGACTGTTGAATTTCAAAAACTTCCAATAGATACCTTAGCTCTGGCTTCTCTAGCTGCTTCTGCTTCTGCTGCCATAGCTCTTTGTAAAATCACCGGTAAACGAACATCTTTTCTAATAATAAGCTTTGTTAAGAATTTTTTAGGGCAAACTTTATGAAAAACAATTTTGCCAATACCAAATTTACTGGTAACATGTGGGTCTTTGTAGTCTGGACAATTGAAATTTTGCGACGAAATAAAACGTAAATCAAGAGAATTAAAGAGGGAGAGGAGGAGATGAGAGAAGGAGAGAGGGGGGGAGGGGGTCATCTACATATTTGGCCACAATCTTCATCTCCAGAATATATTAAGGTTTATATGGAGGATATAGATTATTAGTTCTAGAAAATATTGAGGGATCAGGGTTTGACCTACAGATCCCATGCACAATTAAACTAAAGAAAATGCACACTTTTTACAAAGTGTAATTTTCTAATCCTTATATATTTGAAACCTGATGGTGAAAACTTTTTCATTTGATCAAACATGGCATATATTTTGAAATATTAAAGGTCTTGGAACTTAGTCATTGACTTTTTAGATAGCCTTGACTTTTAAGTTTATCAACGACTTGGCCTTTGTTTTTGCCTCACTAGCTCACTTATACTTGTTTAGCCCTAGACATATATAATGCAAAAAACTTGTTTCTAGCTCAATTTCAAAAGGAGTAATTGGCAAAAATACTTCTCTATTTTTGTTTGAGGCGTTTGCATTGCATACTTGTGCGTAAAATCAGAACTAATGGTTTATGAGGTCACAAAGCTTTTCCAGTAATTTGTCCGAAAGACCTTTTTCAAATGTCTAGATTCTAGATTTGAGTGTTATTGTCGATGATTCAGTTTTGTGATTTTCAATCATAATAAGATTTGTAAATAAATAAATAAATCTTCTCTAATCAAACCCAACTCTGCTAAACTCTAGGACGAAAATTTTTCTTTTTCTGATAGCATAATTGTGTATTTTTTTATATAACAAACTGTTAGAACTGCGAAGAATTTTTTATCAGCAAAGCTTTAGTCAAAAATAACTGCAAACCGAAAAGAAGGAGTAAATCAACTTTATGCAAAATTACTGGTGACCTTGTTGCTCCTCGTTTTTTATTTTACGCTTAAGTATGAAGAAAAAGTAATTTGGTTACATATGTTGTAGAATTTCCAAACAATTTTCTTCTTCTCGTTAACTTTGTTTTTGTAGAAAACATACGATTTTAATCTTACGTGCAATTTACTTTAGCTTAACATGAAATACAACATATTTAACATAACATTTGTTTTTACTTACATTTCGACTCGTTCTACTTTAACTCCCCAAGGGTCGGTTGCCTCATCAAGAGTAGTTTCCATCCAATGAGAGATTTCTTCACGCTCAGAGAGTATTTCTGCCAAACATTTAGTTCCCAACACGTTTCTGACATAAAAAACATTTGTCACATTAAAATTTAAAACAGAAGACGCATATTAATCTTGAAATTGTCATATTTTAATTGTTTTAACCTTGTAGGACCAGCTTTTTGAATTAAAGGAACAAAACAAATGTACTTCTCCAACCCTGATATTTAACATATTTATTTAATTTAGTTATACGAGGTAGTTCCTTACGAGATAAAAAACACCAGTATTGTGTCCTTACCTAAGTGTGGTAGCTCCTAAAAGATGCGTGGAATGACCATAATCTTCCACATTATTTGTGGCCATAGTAGGGTTAGATACTCTGTAGTAGACCACAGCATCCACTGTTACTGTCACAGAATCACGCGAGAGAACCTGAAAAGGTTTTTTTTAATAAATTAATTACTCTATACAATTCTAAAAATATCTTTGTGACCCGATAATGAAAACCTTTAATATCAAAAAAAATTGACTGTTTGATTTAGAAGAATTCAGGTTGTGAAATATCAATGGTCTACGAAATCAGGTTTAAATTGATTATGAACTTTAAGTATGAGGCTTTATCTTTGCAACCTGATGGCGTAGACCTTTGAAATGTTAAACTTAGATTATTTGATCTAACAGAATATTTAGTTTGAAATATGAAAGGTCTACAATAACCGGGTTGCAAAGATGGCGGGCTAGAAAATCAGAATTTTAGTCAAAAACCCATTGCTTTGATAAACAGCGTAGTTAGTCGAGGGTGACATGGACACTTTAAACAGACATAGGGTTAAAAAGAACATTCCATATGCAGTAATCTGATGGAGGGACGGAAATAGGTATACTATACATAAACACCATAAACATCATATACACCATCTTTTTAAAATACTACACTAAAATTTGTAAGAAAAATAAAAAATATTTATATCATAAGATAATCCTTCCATTTTTATTAAATCCTTTTTATTGATTCTAAAGCCTAGATCTTTTTTACATTTTTCTGTTACAGGTAAGCAGTGTTGAAATATAACTGACGAATTCTTGACAAATAATGTAACGTTTGTGCTCACGTAGTGAAGACACTTAGCTCAGGGCATACAATTTCATACAATTTCATTACGCTACCCAATAGTTTAACTAGACGTATCCCAGTGCATACAATTTTTTTTACCGCACGACAGAAATTTCCAACTCATAACTTGTGTTTGCTGGGAAGTTTAGCTTTTGATCAAGAATTCCTTTGTTTCATTCATTTAAAGTGGAATTATGTTAATATCAGTTTATATTGGATTTCGGCTCCCTTTCTACAAGCCATAATTTTAGCTTTTAATTGTTGTTTTAAAGACACCTTTTTTGTTTTACATTGTAAAAAAATTGTGATTATTCTAATTTTTTTAATGAATTCTGAAAAATTTTACAATAGACAAAAAAACACTTGGCCACGATGAGTTCAGGCGTTACAACGTTAATTGCGTTATACAACGTAAAAGTTATGCAATTTATCATGTTAATAAAAATAGCTTAAAGTTTTAAGCTAAATCCCAGTTCTATTTTTTATCCTGAACAATTTACTTCTTCCCTCCTTCCAGGGTTGTGTTACACATAAACAGTACTGATGATCTACTTGATTTCAACTGTAACTCAAGAGAGCATATATAATTTGTTTGTCTGTCTGTATGTTTGTATCCAATAAACGCCAAAACAGCTGAGCCTTTCAGGCCCAAATATTTTGTGGTACCTCGCGTGACCCTAGGGAAGGTATTTTGATGATCGAGTTTTCAAAAATTTGCCTCTAACAAAATTTGACAATTTTAAAATTCCACGAATTTCTTCTTATAAAATCCGCGAAATGTTTTTGTTTTACAGTGTATATAAAGTGGTAATATATTTTGCCAGTTCGTTTCTTTTTGTTGGTTTGTTGGTTTAAAATAAACAGAACGTCAGAACACCGAAGTTGATCGTCCAATATTTAAAAGCTTGCATTTAACAGGAGAGGAGTGTATAAAGCCTGATAAAGTCTGATTAAATTCTTCAACAAACCTCTTGTGGCGGCACATCAAAGGACACAGTTCTTAGATCAACCTGAAATATTTGTTTTCTCTGCATTTTAGAATATTTTCTAAAAGTAAATTTTTTTCTTTTGTTTACCTTTTTATACGTGTCTATGCAAGGCAAGATAAAGAAAATTCCGGGACCCTAAAACCCATATTTAAGAAATATGTTTTCAATTTGCTTGTTGTCCAGCTAATTTGTTAGATCTTTCATCCATTTATAGACTGGAATGTCCGCGGTTTACAATGGCAACCTTATAGGATTGCATGAGATGTCCAATGTCCATCATCTTCTCTTTAAAAATTAAAATGACTTTTGTTTTTCATATTTATGCTTCAGAAGTTATAGGGGAAAAAATTATCAGAATTAAACACTATTAAATCGAGAAAAACGACATTATTGTGAAAACAAAGGTTTTAATCGGACAGGCCTACCCCTCTGGAAATAAAAGGTCAAATAAAATTACAACGGAAGTCTCTTTGATGAACAACTGAAGGACTGGAACAATGAAATTGATTGGAGAACTGATAAAACCGAATGTTGGATGGAAGACTGGAAAAGTTGGCAACGAGAAAGTTTAGTTTCTTCGTGAAAACTAGAAAACATATTTTGGTGCTTCTAAGTTTCTTTTCTGACCAGTAAAAATAGGTTGAAATAAGTGGTTACTAAGTTAATCTATGTGGCCATTCAGATAAAAAAAAGTTCCCTAGACGATTCACAATTGTGTTTCCTGTTTTGTACGATACGATTGAACTAACCAATTTATTATTTTAAAATTCTATTATAAAAAGTTATTTGAAACTTTAAAATTTTTAGATATGGTTTTTCCTTAGCTCCCCCTCGAACCAGACGTCCCAATCTAAAAATAACTGCTCGCTCATATTCCTGGACAACCTGTAAAAATGATGATAAAAGGATAATAATGATGAAAATAATAATTTTACTAATACTAATCACAATAATTATCACAATGATGATGATAATATTGATAATAATGATAATAATAATAAAAATAAAAATTATTGTAATAATAATAATAATATGTAAAATAATAATAATAGTAACAAATTTTAGTATGTAAAAATATTGAATTGATTTCCAAATTTTCCTTCATTTTCCAGGGAGGATATGGAGGAAAAAAATTTTTGTGTGAAAATATATCCCCGTTAATTAAACCTTAATGCACATGTAGAGGGATAAAGGCATAGTTGCTAGAACTAGAAGAAGAGAGACCAATGAGAGTAAAAAAGCACACAGTCCGGGGGCATGAAACTCACCTGAACATTATTTAAAGGAACTAAATGTACGTAATTTAAAACAATACCCTTTATTTTTCACAAGGACAACTTCTTAAAACTTTGCGGATTTTGTGCTCCAAAATTAAACAATTAGAGAAATTCTAAGACCTTAAATTTACACTTTTAAAGTTAGAAAAACAAAGACAGCTTCCACACCACATTCATTGATCAAATAAAGATTTAAAGGGCATAAGCGTATGGGTCAGTTAAATTTACAAAGATTGTCCATTAATTTAAGTCAAGAAGTTGCTGTTTTTCGTTTTATGACACAAGTTTATGTTTATCAGAATAATTTCTAAATGGATGGGCAGTTTTTTACTTAATACTAAATTTGTAATGCAAAACGAACCAATCATTTTCAAAAGAAAAAAAACTTGCTTAATACGATTTGCTTTGAAATATTCAAAAGGAATCGAAAACATACAAAGGATGTTCAACGCGCATCTCCATGTGTTTATCCTTTACCACTATCAGAGTACTCCAGCTTGTCTTTCAGGTCTTCACACAACTGTTGAATTTGTTTTCTACATTTTCCATCATCAAACTTATCCATTCCTTCTCCTTCATTGTCATCCCCTCCTCCCCCATCCTCCTCACCCTCATCTTCTATCTACTCAGAAAAAAGTTTAATGTTACTTTAAAGCGTAATTTAACGTGACCCTATAAGTTTTTTTAACATTGGTATTCCATTATAATTGATCAGACAAAGCTTTTAAGGGTGCCGTTGTTTCTTGGGCATTTCCATTATTGCATGAATGGTGACTTGAAAATTTCGCTTAGAGTCTCTTTAAAGAATTAAAGTATTTTTCTTGCATTTCTTGTTCTTGATCCTTTAAAAACTTAGGTGCACTTTAAACTATAGCTTATATTATTAATATAATGAAGAATTACTGTCTTAAGTGAATAAGACAAGCTACTGTAGAATACTGTATTTCAAATAATATACATACAATGAGTTTATATACTAAGGGGGATCGTTCAGGGGGCGGAAACGTCATGTGTGTGTGTCTGTACCAAAAGAGTGTGTGTCAGTTTAAAATACCGAAGGTGTGTACTGTAGGTTTATACAGTACGTAAGAATCTCGGTATTTGTACAGCTTAGGAGAGTACATTTGTTTATTGTTAATTGTTTACTTAGAAATAAGTTTAATATACATGTAATATATTATTTAAATTTTTAAGTCAACACTGTAAAGCCAAATTTTCATGCCAAGAATATAATTTGATGGAAGTTTACAATAAACTAATCGTTATTTAAGTTTAATTATAATCGACGACATTGTTCTACAATTTCCTTGACTGTAGTCATGAGTGTGTGTCTGTAATAGAAGAGTGTGTGTTAGTTTAAAGTACTGGTCTGCAAAGCAGTGCGACTTCGCCAGAGATGCCAGATGTCTGATTATCATTTGTGTTATTGTTTACAATCTTTATTATTGTTGTTGTGCAAAAACTAGTTCTTCAGCAGTCCAAAAACGTCACAGCAAATTGTACGGAACCCCTATTGCCCCCTCCTTCTATTCAATATCTCATTGGAGGTGCCCAGGAACCAAGGTGCAACTGCTGGAGAACACCTCCTATTTGGGTATCTGATGCGTCATTTGCTAGAGAAATATGTGCAGTTGGATCAGAATGATGAGAGTTGGTATTGAGATGAGTACATTCTTGGCCTTTGCAAAAGCAGAATCCATCTCTGCGGACCATTGGTAAGATGATGGAGAAACTTGGCTGCCCCATAGATAAATTTCCTGTAAAAATTTATCAATCCGATGAATCTCTGAAGCTCCTTAATGTCCTTGGGTGGGGAGACTGGCGGATGGCTTCAAAATGATGGGGCGGATACCATCAGCAGAAACATGGTGTCCAAATAATGTTGTTTCTGAGACACCAAACTCACACTTATCAATGTTCACAATCAAACCAGCCTCCTGCAACCTCTCAAGAACAAGACGCAAATGATCCAGGTGGGTATTGAGATCTGTGCTGGCACTCAGTAGATCATCCAGATAGATGAATGTGAAAGGAAGATCTCAACAGACTGTGTCCATCAGTCTCTGAAAAGTGTTGGCAGCATTTCTCAGGCCGAAGGGCATCTTCAAAAATTCAAAGAGGCCAAATGGTGTAATAATAGCTGTCTTAGGGATGTCATCTGGGTACATAGGAACTTGATAACATCCCTTCACCAAATCCAACTTGGAGTATATAGTACAGCCAGCCAGCCTAGCTGAAAACTCAGAGATTTTTGGCAATGGGTACCTATCTGGAGTTGTTGCATTGTTGAGTCTGCGGTAATCACCGCATGGGCGCCAGGACCCATCTGCTTTAGGCACCATATGAAGAGGGGATGCCCAAGGACTGTCTGAACGCGGATTATACCTGCTTCTTCCATAGCTTGGAACTGGCCACTTCCAGGCGTTATTGGTCAAGGCGGTGAGATTTGGCAAAAACTGGTGGTCCTTGAGTAACAATATGGTGCTCAATCTTATGTTTAGGCTTTGAAGGGCTGATGTGCGAGCAAAAAACATCAGGGAACTCAGAGAGAAGAGGTTGGAAATCAGGTTGCACAGTCAGGAGTGCAGCATGAAACTCTTCTTCAGCTGGTGTGGGTGGGGCAGTGATGACTTAACATGTATCAAACTGTCGACTAGCTGTCAATTGGAGATGTCAACCATAAGATGATTAACACCCAGAAAGTCTGGCCCTAGGATTGGTCTGTCAACTGCTGCTAAAACAAAAGACCAAGTAATATGACGTCCTTCCAATCTCACTGGTAGTATACGAGAACCATATGATTTAATCGCAGATCCATCTGCAGAAACCAGCTTGAGGTCATTGGAAGGGAATTCTCCGGCAGTAGAAGAAATTATCTCCTCCTGCCGGTCATAGCGCTTCCCTGGTTGAATGAACAGGATCCCTCACACTTCCTAGCTTGACTGCCAAAGTTCTCATGATAGTAACAAAGACCATCTTGAGTGGAGGATGGCTGTGCTCTCCTGCCTTCCTGATTACTACCAGAGCAGGTTCATATACTCTTCTTCTGCCGATTCTTAGGTCTGTGACGCTCAGATGACTGGCTAGAAACAGCAATAACTTCTTCAGTCTCAATGTTGACAGCTGCTGCTGAGTAAGTAGTAAACCCATCTGGATACAACAAATTGTATAGCTTGTCAGCTTCAGGTCCAATAAAACGGTAATCATCAACCTTGATAGTTGCCAGCTGGCCTCTCAAATCCTTGGGAAGCTTCTCTATGAACAGGTACTTGAAGAAAAAACAGGGTTGAAGTGTAGAAGGTTGACCAGGGTGAGGTGGCTGCCGAGAGAAAAAAATTTACGTCGGGGTTTATATACTAACCCAGACGTGATACACTAACCCATGGGTACTGGAATAGGGTATCCCAATGAGGCTCGCGCACGAATGAAAGGTCGATACGGTACGGGAGGAAGATCCGTATCCTCTGACGTCACTGATTAAAACTATTGGTGGAGAATTCTCAGACCGCCAAAGAAATGCCAATCACAATTATGCATATACTCGCCAGTGTCCACTTTGTGCCCTGTACCGGGTTATGACGTAGGTAAGATACAGAAGCTAGAATTATATGACTACCTTACCCTATTCCAGTACCCATGCACTAACCCTGATATGAGTTTATATACTAAGGTGGATTGTTCTAGAATCAGGCTGCAGTACACAAAGTACTGCAGTATGCAGATCAGGGGCTCCACAGTAAAAACATTTTCTTTATTTTGCTGCTGGGAATAATTAAGTTAATTCATTTTTATACTTCAATTATTTTTTTATGATTGAATTTTTGTTAATCTAAACAAAATTATTTTGTGAAGGAAGATTATAATTGCGGTTTTTTATGCATCCCCTCAACAAATTAAATTTTTTTTTGGTATTTTAAACTTAGACTATTTGATCTACTAAATTTTGTTAAATATATATATAATTTGTGGCACGTATTCAGTTCCTTTGTTCAGTTCAGTTCATGAGAAATTTAACATTATTTAGTAATCTGGCGTCTATTGAAAATTACCAAATGTAAGTTTATTTTTTTATTTACTTATGCACAATAAATATTCTGCCAAAGTGAAGTTCAATCAAGACCTAAAGGTTTTTGTCTAAAATTTCCTGGTCACCTTCTCCTCTGGTTCGCTTGGTGAATATTCTGATCCAGCATCATCGGAGTCAAGATCAGATCCTAAACAAAAAAGAAATAGTAAATTAAACTTTGAACTTATAAATATGTTCATCTTACTCAATATTGTAAATTAAAACCCCCTATTTTAGCATCGTGTGAAAAAATAACCTGTTTGTTGGAATAAAAATATTGAATTTTAAGAAAAAAATCTTAAATTTTTTGTTTCATAGAAATAATCCATGAATTAAATATAATTTAAAAACATTGTCTCAAATACTAAATGAGCGATCAGGTTTTAAAAGTAAATATTAAACTAAATAGAACAGAAGAAAAAATATTTAACTAATATATATTACATTCATTTTGCTATTTTCAAAATTGTCAACTTGCAAAATTTTGTGTAAGAAATGTTTCCTGCTACAAAACGTTTCCTAAACAAAATGGCTGGTTCTTTTCTATGGTAAAATGACCAAAAAATACCAACATAAAAGAATGCCAGCTAAGTTGAAATTTAATTATCAAATTATAATTCTGTAAAAAACACAGTCATCGATTTAAATTTTGACTTATATCAAGCTTTTAAACAGCATATGGATGTAAAAATGGAAACAAAAGCTGTCAATTAAAAAAGCTTCTTTTTAATTTCTAGTAACCTTGCAATTCAATAAAAGCTTGTTGACAATCAAAATTTAAATAAAAAGGTTGTCTTCATTGTAATGATATAATCGCCGTTCACTCTATATTTAACCTGTAGTTCCTGAACTAGAGCTTAAGGGCTCCTGCTGCTCAATCACCTAAACAAATACGTACAAACATCAAATTCACAGCTTTTTTAAAAATCTAATAACAATATCGAACTGCCAAGCATTAATTATGAATTATTGTAGAGCGGTTTTCTTGAGTAAAATACATGATCGGAGTAGGTTTGTACATTATTTACATGAAATCAAACATTAAAATGTTTTTTTTCTTAAAAACTCTGAACAGACTTGATTTAAGCATGTTCAATTTGACCATTTATTTACCAAACATATAGATATTAGCTGTTACATATTTAGAAAAAAATAATGCACTGATTATATTAATTTTTTTACTTAAAAATGGTTACTTCTGATAAAGCAACTTTTGATTAAACCTGGTAAAAGAAATGTTGTTAAACAATTCGAACACTTTGTTGGAAAGTATGATCAGAATGTGAGGAATATCTCAAATGTTTGTATATGAAGGGCAAGAATATAATGCATTACATCCTTGATGAAGAGTCTCTTTTATCTATCTATCTATCTATCTATCTATCTATCTATCTATCTATCTATCTATCTATCTATCTGTCTGTCTGTCTGTCTGTCTGTCTATCTATATATCTATCTTTCTATCTATCTTTCAATCTATCTATCTATTTATCTATCTATCTATCTATCTATCTATCTATCTATCTATCTATCTATATATCTATGTATTACCTGACAGAGGGATTGAGATGATGCTGATGAAAGGTATGATCTCCCAACCCTAGTTCTATCACCGTTCATACTAAAATAATAACGTAAATCTGTATGACCTAATTCAATCCATAGGATTTGAACCACTTAATTTGAACATAACCGGCACACCAACAAGCTATATTTCCAGTTCTTCCTTTGTTTACTTTCTTATTTTTTGTTTAAGTTGAAGGCAAAATGCCTACTAAATATATTATCTAAATGCTTGATCTAAATATATGATCTAAACCTATGCCAAAATCGAAGTTTAAAACAAAACCCTGCAAATTCTGTAGTATGTGTACTTTATGAACCCCACTTCCTCTTGGAATGGAGGTTTTGTGAGATGAGTTGCCTGAGTGTCTATCTTTGTCTATGGGTTAAACCTTTATGTAAACCAAGGTAATAAGGCAAGGAAAATTATTTCAGAGGTGTACGCATTTTTCGTACTGAAGATACTAGAGTAACACTGATGCATCTATTCTTGTTTACAAATACCGCCCAGAGAGAACTGGTTTCAATATGTACGCAGACTGCAAAGAATACGCAACCCCAATTAACTTTCCTTGCCTTTATTACCTTGATGTAGACTAATGGAATGGTGTGGCTAGGGCTATGTGTTCGAGAACTAACTGAATTGTAATGAAATTATAAAATCAGTTAAAAAAATAAATTCTTTTTTTACTGACTACACAGCTAACCTGTTGATTCAAGTTTTGAATTGTATCCCTTTCAAGCTCTAGCATTCTAAACATTTTTCATATAATGTATTTTTGAAAAATATCATCTTTTAAGGTTAAAACGTGGTGACCCTCCTGTTGAAGAGTGGCATGTCCGATTTACAACAGTACCTTTTAAACCTCTATTTAAATAGATAAGATGAAAACATCGATGTTCTTAATTCTGAAATGTGTTTCATTTTGTTAATTTCTTTCGAGCTCTGTAGCAAATATGTGCAAGTCACTTTTTTAGGGAATCCACGATTGATAATAATCAATTTTCAACTAGACAACTGAAAACATCTTATTTATTCTTGACAAAACAAGGCTTAACGGGTACCATTGTAAATCGGAAATGTTTCTCTAAAAATGGAGGTTCACTTGAAATAGTCCCTTTAAAGGTTATGCTAGTAAACCTTAAATAAACCTTTAAAAGAATGCCATCAACAAAAACAAACATTTTATTTCCTTTAGCATATACCACTCTAAGCTAAAACTTACTACTTTTTTCAGTAATTGTAGTGTTATAGATTACTGCAGTGAGCAGGGGTAAGGCACACCACACCATTTTTTCGTCCGCACCACAAATGACGTCACAACTCACCATAATTTCTTCCGACCACACCTTTTTTCGTCCGAGCGTTGCTTCTGTGTTTTCAAATGTATTATTTACCCCTTTAAACACTTTTTTCAAATTTAAGCAACGTCATATATTATTTAATATGATTTAATTGTATATTAAATGCATTTTTTTAATAAAAGATAGTTAAGTCCAATTTAGCAAAGAACGGAAAATTTGTTGTTTACCACACCTATTTTTCGTCCTAAAATTATGTTTTCTCAGTTTACTTCTAAACTGCAACATTTAGGTGATAGTGACATTTTTTAGTATGGGAACATACAACAATTCGTTTTAAACCATTATAAACAACATGAAGTGGCTCAAATTTCAAATATAATAATTTAAAGTTCTTTAAAAAAAGACTTTCACAAAAAATCGACTTTTTATATGAGCTTAGATATTTCCGTCGTCGTTAATTAGTTAATTCTGGATCGCTAATGTATTTTGTATTCTTATTCTCCTTTTACAAAATCATAAATAAACATTTAAAAAAAAAAAGTTTTTATTGTTTTTTATGTCAAACTGAAAAACGTTTACAAAAGAAAATAAAAATAAATAAATCAATGATGTGGTGTATACTGTACATTAATCTAAATATTCAAAAGTTTTAAAAGAGAGTTGGAAGGCAGGCGGCCAGTCATAAGCCACAACATTTCCCCCTTCCATGCCGCATATTAGCTTTTTTATCTTCCGGCAGCCATAAGTCATAACCATTCGGTCTTCCATGCCACAACATTTGAGTCTTCCGACAGCTATTACATTTTAATTGATAAATTTATAGTCGATTAAAATTGCGATTTTCAAAAGTCCAGTCACATTATCCGAAAAATCATACCTAAAAATCATAAAAAGTTTTAGAATTTTATAAAAAAAAAATACAAAAAAAAAACAATATATTGTGTTTTCAGTTGATAAACTCCTTTACTCTTTACAAGGAAAATTTTGCATCATTGTACGCATTCAGGACACCGAGACAAATTGTTTTGGGTAGTATAAAGAATAAGAAAAGATAAGAAAATCAAAATCTTAACTGTCCCTAAGGGTTACAGATTTCCACCAAAAAATAGCTATTTCACAATTTTCTTACTAAACAGTGCACATTTTCGGTTATTGACCCCCTTTGAACACCAAAAGTATGTTATGAACTTATGGTGAATCATTTTTAATGTAAATAATGTTTTGAAAAATAAACCATTTAGAGGAAAGATTTTTTAGGGGAAATCTTTATATATATCTTTTGCATGATGTGGCTGGATTTTTTTGAAAATCGCAATTTCAATGCACAAAATAATAATAATAACATAATATACATAATAAACATAATAATTGCCGGAAGACTCAAATTTTGTGGCATAGAAGACGTTCGATCTTCTATGCTTTGTGGCTTATGGCTGCCAGAAGGCAAAAAGCTACTATGTGGCATGGAAGGGGAAAATGTTTTGTCTTATGGCCGCCTGCCTGCCCCCGCTCCTTACAACAGGAAATTTTGGGACTGGTCTAATGAAGAAACTTTTAATAAAGTAGTTAATGACAGTTCATAAAACTTTTGGTAAACACTGAATTGATCCTTAATTACCATTTTTATCAACTAATAGGCTTAATATTTATTCTATTAATCTTTTAGTAAACACTAAATTGATTCTTTATTGTCATTTTTAGCAACTAAATAATTTATTCTATCAATCTATTTTTGACAACTGCAGTGTATTTATTAAAATCAATATAAAATTAAAGCTTTTGAAATGATCAAGGGTTTTAAACGTCTAACTGAAGCTGTGGCTGTTTCTAAAAGTTAGTAACGTTTACATACTATTCAATCATCGGTAACTGAAAAGTATATTTGTCTCAAAGAAGTTATAAAAGATACCAAATGAAATAGAATCGTTACTTTTTATGACATTCAAAATTATTTTTAGTCCGCGATAAAGACTTCTTAGTCATTGATTAATAACACCTCAGATAGAACACTAGATGTCGTATTTTCAAGATTTAGGGGTTTTTCGTTCACAATGATCCTAAGGCAGACGCCCAAAGGAGTTACGCACATTCTGCGTAGAGCCTGTTCTACGCCGCATGCGTCTTGAAAAGACGACATCTTGTGTTCTATTTGTGTTAATATAAATCTATGGTCTTGAATTTGCTACAAATTAAAACAGTAAATATTTAAAATCTAAAGTCAGCAAATAATAAAAATTAGAAAAATAGCAGTTAAAGAATTCAGAGTTGAGAATTTGACTGTGTTTGTAAAGTTGTGTGTGCAGTTGTCTTTTCCTATTTTATCATTCATTCTCCTCCTAACTTCTCTCATATATAGAGAGTGAATTTAGTCCCCTTTTACCCAGTGCCAGATAAAGAAAGTAATGAAATAAATGGTGGATCACTTTTGTTGAACGATTTAGGGTGTCGCAATAGCAACGTTCATTTATACATCTTATACGAGGAAGGAAAAGTTCTCTGTAGTAAATATTCTTTAACCGCGTTTAAAGCATTTCTGTTTACGTGTTATATAGTTCATCAATATATTACCTTAATAGTATAATCTCTTTACTAACGTCCAGATTTATTGTTTATATCTGCCAAATAAAAAGATAATTAGCCAGGTATCCCCACGAAGCTAGGGGTCCCCCTATCCTTCCATTTACATGGCAAATTATGTGCATATATCTTGTGACCAACCAACTTAACACATTATTTAACAGTGTATTGAACTAGACACATTTTTATATATTATAAACAAGCTTAATAGTTGATCAAATCTACGAAAGTTTTATTAACTCTCATTTCAATATCTTTATAAGTCGTTGATTATTTTCGTTCAGAAGTAATGAAAACAACAATTAATGTTAAAACGTTGTTTTATTTAAGAAAAAAGCTAAATCTTTGAGTTTAAAAGTTTGATGAAGTTTATTTTGATTTTTCAAATCAATAAATAAAAAATATATGAAAATATTTTGTTGAATGGTCCTTAAACGTGAATTAATTTTAACTTTTAAAAGTAACCCTTCAGCAAATAAGTGCATAAGCAATTCGGATTCACCGAAAAAAGGTCAAACGACACAGGGTCAAACGACAAAGGGTCAAGCGACAAAGGGTCAAACGACAAAGGGTCAAACGACAAAAGGTCAAAATGATAAAAATATTTTTTGATTTGAATCATAGGAAACTCGCAACCCTCCTATCAATTTTGTACATGGATCTTATATGTTAGACATGGATATAATTGACCATGTGGCCGCAGCACTCGGCCCCCTAGCCTGTCCTAGCCGCAGCGCTCGGCCCAGAAAGTGTCTTAACCTAACATAACCCTAAATAATAATAAATAAATACTAACTGAAACAGATGTCAAAATTTAGAAAAATTTGCCCCTTTGTCGCATTTTTTGACCCTATGTCGTTTTACTCTTTGTCGTTTTACCCTTTGTCGCGCTTTTGACCCTTTGTCGTTTGACCCTTTGTCGTTTGACCGTGTGTCTTTTGACCCTGTGTCGTTTGACCCTTTGTCGGTGAACCGCAATTCGCTATACCGTTCAAACTTAAGATTTGAAACAAAGACGTGCAAATTCTAGTTGTCAAATTTTTCAATTGTTTTCATAAATAAATTTAGAAGTTAATCGCATCTGAACCTCTTAAAACTTTAAAACTATGATTGTGAAAGGATTCTAGAAAGAGGAAATTCTTGAGAAAATCTCATCAAAAATTTCTAGGATTTAAGTATTGCTTGGCATTTAAGCTTTTTGTGGGTTTGGCATTTTTATAATCTGCTTGGAAAAAGAAAGGTTTATTAAACGCGTCTTTTACACATTGTTTTCAGAATTTGGTGAGAAAAATTAAAGAATATTTGGGTAACTCTGTATGGCGTGTGTACTTCTATTTGTCTATTTAATCTAGAAATAACAAGTTTTATCCTTTCTAATTTGGAATTTATTCAGATTTAATTTGGGTATTTAGATTTAACTAACATTTCATTCAATTTGGTTTAGAATTTTATTTTCCATCGTGACCATATCTATATATAAATTTGGCTTGTCTGTCTGTTTGTTTGTATCCAATAAACGTCAAAACGGCTGAACCGATCGGGCCCAAAATTTTTGTGGGACCTCAGGGAAGGTTTATTAATGATAAAAATTTCAAATATTTGTCTCCATCAAAATTCGATCTTCATTAAATTTTTGAAAATTTTGAAAATCCACGAAATTTTTTGTGAAAATCCGCGAATTATTTTTGTTTTGTTTTACGATGTATACAAAGAGAACATGTTAACAATTAATTTAGAAGATGGGCGCGAAGCGCCCTCTAAGGCTAGTGTAACATATTAGGGTTCAAGGGTAAAATATCGTCATTAATTTTAGCTGAAAATTATATTTTCATGTTAGATATGCGATTTCCTAAATAATGTTTACGATCTTTTTATAACCAAATGGGACGAAATTTCGGTAATTCCAAGCAAGAAAGAATTTATCTTTGGAACTCCATTTAAAAACATGTTGGACCCAGTTAACTTGTTCTCTCAATATGTCAAAAATTACATATGGATGACAAGATGCAGGAAATTTATTCCAATTATCAATACATTTCTTCCTTGGTTCAAAAATAAGTTAAAAATAGAACTACTATCTAGTGAACCTAACAGATACCAATATTCCTCCCCCCCCCCCACCCCCCGGATATAAAACCCTTCTCGATCCTGCATACTCAGAAGAAATCTATGATTTTAATAAAACTGTGAGAATCATCTGCTTTGACAACAACAGTGCATATCAGAGTATGTAATATGTAATATGTAATATCTTCAAATTGCTACCTAATATCCTCCCAGCTATGCTTACCACCAAGGTTCATTAGATAAACTTTATATTCATTCTCAAGCCAGCTTCCTAGTCAAGTGCCTAAAAGAAGAGAAGTCATTCGATTCTTCTTTTCTTAATAGACGAGAAGTCTTTATCTACTTTAGACGAGAAGTCCTACTTTCCTATTTTCTTTCTTTCAGATCCCACTTCAGAATTGTCAAATGCTACTAGTCAAATCTAAATTTAACGTGTTTTAAAGAATATAATGCAAGAAGCATTTTGTAAATGAGTATTTACATTTCATATATAGATTTTTACTCTAGTTTTGTTCAATAAAAGTTTAAAAGATAGATATATGCGAACTAGTTTGAGGGTTTAATCTACTTCCATGGCATATTTGACAACTCCATTCTGTTCATTTGTCATCAGAGCTGAAAACTTTTGAATAGATGCAAGTATGGATGGGTTTTAGGGAATCAAACTTGTTTTCTACTCTTTCATTAACAATAACCTCTCTAAAAGGGACTGATTCATTTTGTTTACTGTCCATTTTTGCTAGCTATATATATGCTGTACCGTACAACTTGCTCTATCTGCTTAAAGGTCGGCCGGGGATTGAATTTAACCGGAATTCACAGTGCATCAAGTGTTTCGATGTTTGGAAAATGAGAAAAGATAAATTTAATTTTTAGAGTTTAACAGTTTTCAGACAAAGTGTCGAATGGTTTCATTGTGAAATAGAGGGTTAAAATTACGTCGACAGTCCCTTTAACGAAACATATGATTTTGAATAAATATGGAAATTAACCTCATTTCTTTGAGTGAACTGAGTTTTTGCCTCTAACCAACATTTTTAAATCCCTATATCTTTGCAATCCAATGTTATAGACCTTAGATAGTTCAAACTATGAATCCTTCAAGATCAACTAATCTAAGTTTGAAATATCACATTATCTACCATCACATTGGAAAGAGGGATTTTATTTTGTGGCATTTTCATTTTCTTTCTACAGTATTAAAAAGTTTGAAATTTTCCATATTTAAGAAAAAAAAGAATCTTTTTTACACTTTGGAGAGCAAATCAAAATAGGAGCTGCGAGGTCACAGAGTCGAGCCAGTAATTTGACCTTTTCATTTTTCAGATTAGAGCTAACGAATATTTTATTTATTCTACACTTTCTCAAAGTTTCTTATTTTATTGGAAATTTAATTAAAGGCCTTAATTTTCTTTCCACCCAGGGGTTGGTATAATTAATATCATAAATTACTAAGGTAGGGTGGGAACTACCAGAATGAAAATATACAAAATTCAAGAAAATTAAACAAACTTCCACGATATCAGAAAATCGTAAGAAAAGGTAAGACCGCAAGATTGTCAATTTTTCACCAATAATACACTTTTCTATTTTGGTATCAGGCTTTTATAATTGAATTTATTCGTTTTGATATCTTCAGTGTTGATATGAAAAATTATCGTGCAAAAAAGTCTGAATATTTACCTAATCGAATTCAATCACTGTAAACTTTTTTGTGAAAGTCTGTATGAACTCTATTTCTTTGATTACAATCTTATATTTTGACATTTGATATCTTTAGAGATGTATCAATCTCCGGTTCTTGGGTCAAATCTCCGAAAAAAAAGAAAAAACGGCTTTGATCATATAATTAATATTTTCTATTTTAAAGATTAATAATTAGATAGCAATTTAGCAATCTTTCCGTTCATTATGGTTTAAACCTTTTTTTTAATATGTGTTGTATCTAACATGATATTTAACATATATGAGCGAAGAGCTTTATTATCTAGATTAAAAAGTGTTAAATGTAAATAAGAAAATGTAACTCTATTCTAGTGACACTGGTGCAAGGAGTGCAAGTTCAAAAATAACAAATTGAAACTACTTATTTGTTGGTTTACTTTCTCTAAGATATTTCAGATAAAATGTTATTTTTGCATTAAAAATAAAAAAGAAAAAAGAAAATTTCCAAAACAGGCTGAACATAACTTTTAATCCAATTATTTCAACGAAATTTGTGACAGTATTTAATTTTGTTAAATTTACGACCTTTTATTTCATTTCAGAAAATGTATTGATATATATTTATGCACATATTCAGCAGATTTTGCAAAAAGACTGCAATTTTCTTTTTGCAATTCCGCAAATGAATCAGCAATCTATTTGTAAAAAAAAATCAATATTGTTTAGAATATCCTCAATTTTAATTTCAATTTATCCATGAAGACCAAATTTTTTGCCGGGCCAATCATAAGTCATGACCCCAATGGCTAACTAGAATTAACAGATTTACCCACTAGAAAAAAAAGATTTTCGCAAATTTTGAAAATATTGACAAATAGAAATATCTTCCTTTCATTTTTATATTACTAGACATTAAGGCGCTTCGCGCCCTTCTTTCTAGGCTTTTAGGGCGCTTCGCGCCCATCTTCTATTTAAATTGTGAACATGTTCTTTTTGTTTACATTTCAAAACAAAGAAGAAAAAAATTTTGCGGATTTTCAAGAATTAAAATTTTTTTTACAAAATTAAAAACCTTTAAAACACATCATCATTCATAAACCTTCCCTGTGGTCACGTGATGTCCCACAAAAATTTGGGCCCGATCGGTTCTGCCGTTTTGACGTTTATTGGATACAAACAAGCAGACACCCAGACAGACAAACAAACAGACAGACAAGACAAATTTATATATAGAAGAAACTAAGTTTTTGCCACATACTCAACTTTTCTAATCCCTGGGTCTTTTCAACCTGATGATTTTTCAAGCTTGGACGATTAAACCTAACAAAATTCATGGTCTGTAACGACATAAGACATAAAAAATCAAAGTTTAAGGCAAAAAAAAAACAGTTCGTAGGTCTAGCTATGTACATACGTAGAAAAAATGTTTGCTGAGTAAAACCAAATCGATATTTTATCATAACCCCTTTTCCCGGGTTGTATCAAAGTTAAAGGCCTCAGAGCAACTAAATCTAAATCTATAGAGTTAGAGTTTACCTGAACCGGCCTCTGTACACCCAAACCAGGTTTAGACTCTACACAAACATCCCGAAAGATTTGACATAGTTTCCTAGATTCTCCATTGCAGTTTCCCAGATTTATGGGATTTTCGTTAACAGTATAGTTTGTTTAACAATAATTAATAATTGTTTGGTATTATTTGATTAGGAATACCATGCAACCATCATTTATTTAAATATTTTCCTATTTTTTAACCTTTTTTTAGTGTACATACAGTGTGTCCCAAAAAAACGATCTTTAAGACATTGTAGCACTCACTATGGTTCAATTTTTGAAAATTTTTACATTTTTGAAATCTTTGTAACATTTCCGATCGATTGAAACCAATAAGAGGTTCATAGCACTAAAATAAAGGAAGTATTGACCGTTTGAAGTTTGCCATTTTGCTCTTAAAGATCGTTTTTTTGGGACACCCTGTACATTCCTTTTTAAAGGACGGAGAAAAATTAGAATTTTTTTTAAAGTCAAACATAGTAGAAACCGAACGTGTAGAAACCGCTAGGAATAGCAACAAGGCATATTTTGAAGTTTTTGCCCTTTCATAATTGCATTCTAGCGGATTCACAAAGATTAAACTACATATTTCTTAGAAGAATTGTCGCTTTGTCTCGTCAATTGTAATTCTATAACATTTTATAATTTAAAAAAATTTTATTGTGCATGATATTAAACCTGATATTTTCAAATCAAAACATTATAATCTCGTTAAAGCATTTAACATTTTAGCATGGAGGTGGGGGGGGGGGTTAGAGAGAAAGAAGAAAACGCAAAGAATTTTTTTGACAATGATTCAAATATTTGCTTGCAAACTTTATCTGAAATCACCGTTTATTTAAAAATTAAATAAACAATTAGAATGGATCCCTAAAATCATTAGAAACTTAATTGGTATGTGTGATTTGTCAAGGTTTCAAAGATATTACTATTATGAGTAGAAATATTATTGTTTACTGCGAGTTTCTTTGCAATTTCAAAATAGATTAGTAAAAATGTTTTTAATCGTTCCATTTACTATTTTCATAATGGGTCGTTCATAATTAAACTGAAAATCCCGGTATATTTTTTTTTTTTTGTTTACATATTATTTTATAGTCTTCAAAGCTGTCTACTCTGTAATTTTGCAAATTGTCAAATAAGACATAAATTGATTTTGTGAGGAATATTTTAGTTTTAACAATATCAAATACATTTACAAAATTTTAAAAGTTCACAAATATTGATTTTAAATATTTTAGTTGTTTCAGGTTAAAAACCACATGTACATTATTTGTTGTTAAACCATTCTTTGTGATTTATCAAATCGTGGGAAAAGGTTGACTGTATATAAGTCGGTCGTTTTCATCTGAAATATTCTATATTTTTGCGAGCATCATATATCTAAGTATATTTTATATACGATAAATGTCTTGCCAATGTTTATTTACAATTACAACATTACAAAAAATGCATTCGTTTCATGAGACATAAATATTTACTAAAATGATATGCAAACACATTACGATAAATGCAAACTGTTGCTGGATAATTTTTTGCTAATTTTGCAATAACTATTTTTGGACGGACCCTGTGATACGGTTATTTCTTATGTTTCAACCCTATCCCGATTGGGCTTCTTTTGACTAATATTATTGTACCCATAGAGTTGAGATAGGGGAGTGTGATGCATGTCCCTGGTATAACTTTTCAAGATCTGCTCACCAAAAGAAATTAGACCTCTTGCTTTAATGGTTAGGGTGCAAGCGAGGATTTTAAAAAAGTTTAAAAGTTCGTCGGAAAAATGTTCAAGAATAAATATTTTTACTTTTGACAACTATTAATATGTGACACATCAAGTTTTTAAGGGCTTTTTTGTAGCTTAATTAATAAAAAAAATTAACACCGACTCGCCGTTTGACTATCCTCCTCCTTACCTTAAGCATAAAAAAAATGCAAAATTATGAAATTGAATAAGTGAAGAAGAATCGTGATAAGGGTTAAGATATATGACGACATTTAAGCAATCTGATGTGAATATGATGTTTGATGCAAATAGTTTTACCAACAGCTTGAAAATGTACAATGCAAATGCAAAATAACTTGATTCTCACATTTAGTAAACTTGATCGTGAATAAAAACATTATTTTTTATCATCATTCAACATTTAATATCTGCCAAACAAAATGTATCATAATTGATGTTTCTTAGATTTAAAACTCTTAGATTTTCGTTAAAACATAAAACGTGATGATTATCAATGTGGAGTAATAGCAACTGGAGTAGGGGGCACCACAGATTCTAAAAAAATATATATTATGAAGTTCTCTGTTTACAGATTTCCTAAACAATGAACTAGATTTCACATAGAATGGAATGGATGTCAACGGAAACAATATTATTTTCAAAACTATATGTGTGTTCATATTTTAGATTTATTCTAAACTTTCTTGCACTTATGGTTCCCAACGTTTTTCAATAAAATCAATAATTCAAGAAAACATTTTTTCCAAAAAAGCTTTAAATAATTTTTAACACTGAACCAATTTTTATTGTGGGCAATCTAGTTAAAAAATGAAAGCAATAAAATGAAAGTCTGGTGATTGTTTTTTGCGATAAATGGAACGGATTGCAACAATAGTTTTCAGTTGCTCTCAATCAAATATTTTATTTCATCGTATGTATTGAAGCATAATGAGTGGACATATAATACAGTGAAACCCTTAATAATGAATACATCGGAAGAATTTATTAAATGTCGTCTTGACAATTTTTCTATGAGTTTTATACTTATTACGTAAATAAATAGCCATGAATATGCGGGAACGGTTTTAAAGAGTTGTATATAATCATTTAATTTTTAAAAAAAAATTCTGCAACATTCCATTATCAGAAAGTGAAGAATGCGACATTTGATTAATTCTTTCGATGTATTCGTTATTAAGGTTTCACTGTATAAAAAATACCTTTTCTGTTAAGAATTAGAGAGATGATATCCACAGGAACTGGGAAAATTATCGTCGAATTCTTTTCTGCCGAAATATTGTTGAGAGTTTGCAGGTATCTCAACTAAAAAGAAAATTTAACATTTTCTCAGATTTATTAAAGATACTGTCCTTGTAATTTCAAGTGATCTTCCATTTAAAAAAAACGGGCAAGCTCGACTCACAACGATGCCCTTTAAATATCTATTTGACCAAAAATGTGGAAGATATCGTCGTTAACGTTTATTATGAAAAATCTTAAGCAAAAATTGTGCATTTTGATTTATAGGTAACCATAATTGATTTCTAAGAGAAGATAATTGATATCTTATGCAACAATTGAATAATCTCAAACGAGTGTAGTCTTTAAAACTACTCAGTTTCCCAACAATCTCAAACGAGTGAAGTAATTCCTACGGAAAGAGATATCTCATGCGCGCGCGCATTCATGATCAGTCTAAACTTTTCATGTTTCCATTGTAAATCAAACATGCCACTTTTTCCAAAAATTAGTTGTTTTATAGTTCCTGTAATCAAGTATTACGTTTAAAGAGAACATTTTTTAAATATCTTACCTGCATTGCCGCAGGACTTTCATTAATAACATCAGCTGCATGTCTGAGGGCTCGGCTGGCTTTGTGTTCTCCTTCAGCCGCAATCACCTTTAATTTATAGATTTCATATTTTGATATTTCTTAAATATTAAACTTTTAAGTTTAGTTACCGTTATGATGTGCGCTACTTAATAATATTTATTGGCGATTTTCAGTAACACTGAACTTGATGAATGCAATATTTTATAGATATTACAATAAAATATAAAAAGGAAAGGAATTATGTATATCTTTGCAACCTGAAAAGGTAAATTGTTGAAATTTTAAACTTTGACCGAATTTATAGTTTGAATTTTTTAAGGTGATTAATGGCAAGGGTTTATAGTGTCTTTAGTTTTAATACATTATTAAGAATTTAAGAAATAAAATGTATTTGAGTGTACATTTTTAACAAANGCACTTTATCAAAATCTTCTCCTAGAGTATGCTGGGAGTACAGATTTTCATAGATTTCTTGAAAGTGATTTGCAATATTCTGGGCCCCAACTTCTCCATCTATACAATTTGAAATTGTTGTATTTTGTCCCCGGAATTTCTTAATTTCTTTGAATATATCACCTCCTCCATTGAGCAATTTTTGAGTAAATTTATCTTGAAGTAATTGACTTTTTGCTCTCTTTAATCTTATAGTTAATTTAAGTTGAGTCCTTCAGATTTTAAGCCTGCGCCTAGAAATTGGAAGAGTTTTGACTTGTATGAGTTCTTTGGATTTTTAACTGTACATCAGATATTTAAGAGTTTTAATTTTATGAGTCCTTTGGATTTTTAACTGTACATCAGATAAATAAGAGTTTTAATTTCATGAGTCCTTTGGATTTTTAACTGTACACATCAGATATTTAAGAGTTTTAATTTTATGAGTCCTTTGGATTTTTAAAGTACATCAGATATTTAAGAGTTTTAATTTCATGAGTCCTTTGGATTTTTAACTGTACATCAGATATTTAAGAGTTTTAATTTTATGAGTCCTTTGTACACATCATATATTTAAGAGTTTTAATTTTATGAGTCCTTTGGATTTTTAACTGTACACATCAGATATTTAAGAGTTTTGATTTTATGAGTCCTTTGGATTTTTAAAGTACATCAGATATTTAAGAGTTTTAATTTCATGAGTCCTTTGGATTTTTAACTGTACATCAGATATTTAAGAGTTTTAATTTTATGAGTTTTTTGGATTTTTAACTGTACATCAGATATTTAAGAGTTTTAATTTTATGAGTCCTTTGGATTTTTAACTGCACATCAGATATTTAAGAGTTTTAATTTTATGAGTCCTTTGGATTTTTAACTGTACATCAGATATTTAAGAGTTTTAATTTCATGAGTCCTTTGGATTTTTAAATGTACACATCAGATATTTAAGAGTTTTAATTTTATGAGTCCTTTGGATTTTAACACTGCTCCTCAAAAATTTAAAAGTTTGATTTATATGATTATGACTTTTAAGAGTGCAGCTTGTAAATTGAATAGTTTGAAAAATGTTCATTATATCTAAAATATTTCAAGTTTAAAAATGTTCATTATATCTAAAATATTTCAAGTTTAGCTGCAATAAGATGTTGAAACTCTTTGAAGATAAAATGTGAAGATTGAGTTCAGTTTCTTTAATCTTTCTGCCA
The DNA here is from genome assembly GCF_000591075.1 of Eurytemora carolleeae. Classification (NCBI taxonomy): domain Eukaryota; kingdom Metazoa; phylum Arthropoda; class Copepoda; order Calanoida; family Temoridae; genus Eurytemora; species Eurytemora carolleeae. Next base: position 442,249 of record NW_019396280.1, on the reverse strand, counting down.
GGGGTATATATTTTCTTTAAAACTATTTCCCCCAGGGGAAAGCATCAAAAAGGGTAAAACGCTTGCCTTTTCATTATTCATTTTTTTCAAAACACGAGGGGAGGAGTTCTTAAAAATTTGGTATTCTAGATCTTTGAATAATTTGAAATATGATGGTCACATACTTAATTAAACGTTTTCCTTTACTAAAATTGTTAAATTTGATCTAAATTGTAACAGTATCTTTACAAATTGTTCCTTATGTTTTCAATACTGCAGATGAACAATAACTCGGTTCATTTTTTAAATCCGTTAAGGTTTTGGACTCTCTGAAGGTTCTAACATTTCAAAACTGTATTCTGTTGTTGATATGCAAACTTCTTATTCTAAGAGTAATATAAGAAAAAACGATAATTCTTTGTTGCTTTCTTACATACATCTTCTCTCAGGGTTGAGATTCGATTAAGTGTAAGAAAAGCCAATGTTTAGGATAACAAATTTGTAAAATCTCTCAGATGTTTTAGGCACCTTGTAACTAGTAAAGACCATGTAAAAGTCAACGAAAAAACTTTGAAAGTTTTGAAAAAGTTATCTGTGTTTAGTCCCCACTTTCTTCTTATAAGTTTTTTATCGCTCTTTGTGAATTTTTAAAAATTTGCTTTTTAGAAATTATAGTCATAAATTTTGACTGCAGCTTCTTATTTAGTTTCCCAAGCTGCTTCAGGAAAATCTTTCAAAATTCTAGATTCCTTTGCAGTTTCAGCGACAAATTCTGATTCAGTAGTTTTACCGCAATACTAACCCAGATTTGCTTGGAAACTTATATACAAGTCAACCTACTCAACTTTTTAAATGCATACCTTAGCTCTAGCTTCCCTGGCCGCCTCAGCTTCTGCTGCCATAGCCCTCTGAAGATTCTGGGGTAGCCGCACATCTTTACTGGAGAATATTAATATATACATGTATGTTTCTGTTTCCTTAGAACTATCAAAAAATCAAAAGAATTTCGAAGTTTTTGAGTTTGAGAACATAATTTTAGAGACATCTATTATTTAACAAAGGAGTTGAGTCTTTGTCACAAACTCAAATTTTCCAATCACTATTTCTTTGCAATCTTTGATATTTTTAGTTTAGATTATTTAATGTAACAGAATTTGAAATATCTAAGGTCTACGACATTGTATTGCATAGACATTTGTATTAGAAAATCAGAGTTTTTCACAAAGACTCAATTCCTTTGAAAATTGTTCAGAGTATTATCTTAAATGTTAAAATGTCCCATATTCTAACAAAATTTTCGTAATTTCAAAATGCTTTAGGTCATCAGATTCTAAGATGTTTATTTTTAATGGTTGTTAAATCTTACACTTCAACTCGTTCTACTTGTACTCCCCAAGGATCTGTGGCTTCATCAAGAGATACCTTAATTTAAAAACATTTATAAACAAATAATGGAAAAAATTAAGAAGAATTTTGGCTAACAAAATTTATTCACACACAGAGATATAAATGCATATATAAATGGTGTAGTTTAAATTTGTTTAAATAAATTTTTGAAAATACAGGTTTCCAAAAGAAAAGAGAAAAATATGCAAAATTATGCACAATTAGACGACATTGATCATTACTCATTACATAGCATATTAATCATTTCAGTTATTGCGTAATCATCGAATCCTTCAACATATAAATTAAAAGTTCTTGTTATCTGAGTCACACAGAGTTTTCTAAGGAATTCTTTAAAAACTTTTCAACAATAAACCACTATCCAAAAAAACCAGTTCCATGTGTTCGAAAAATTACTTTTTTTCTTTGATTGTGATTGCTCTTTAAAAGTTACTTGCGCATTTCTGCTTTAGAAACAAGGGAGAAAATTGATAAAACTAAATACTTTTCAAGTCAGGAAAACGAAAGATTTGAAATTACAAGGAAAAAACAAACAGAGAACCCTGCAAAGTTAAGAAATTCAAAATTCAAGTTTGAAATTTAATTTTATAGTTTAGGATCAAATAGAAATTTTTTCTTTTATAGTTTAGGATCAAATAGAATTTGTTTCAATAGTTTAAGATCAAATGGAATTTATTTCTATAGCTTAGGATCAAATAGAATTTATTTCTATAGTTTAGGATCAAATAGAATTTATTTCTATAGTTTAGGATCAAATAGAATTTATTTCTATAGTTTAGGTGTTTAAATTTGTTTAAATAAATTTTTGAAAATACAGGTTTCCAAAAGAAAAGAGAAAAATATGCAAAATTATACACAAAAAGACGACATTGATCATTACTCATTACATAACATATTTATCAATTCAGTTATTGCGTATTCATCGAATCCTTCAACATATAAATTATTCGTTCTTGTATTTAAAAATTCTTGTTATCTGAGTCACACAGAGTTTTCTAAGGAATTTTTAAAAAAACTTTTCAACAATTTCTGCTTTAGAAACAAGGGAGAAAATGGTTAAAACTAAATACTTTTCAAGTCAGGAAAAGGAAAGATTCAAAGATTTGAGTTTATTTGAATTACAAGGTAGTTCCTTTAACAAAACAAACAGACAACCCTGCAAAGTTAAGAAATTCAAAATTCAAGTTTGGAATTTATTTCTAGTTTAGGATCAAATAGAAATTTTTTCTTTTATAGTTTAGGATCAAATATAGAATTTATTTCTATAGTTTAAGATCAAATGGAATTTATTTCTATAGTTTAGGATCAAATAGAACTTTTTCTATAGTTTAGGATCAAATAGAATTTTTTTCTATAGTTTAGGATCAAATAGATTTTTTTTCAATAGTTTAGGATCAAATAGAATTTATTTCTATAGTTTAGGATCAAATTTAATTTATTTCTATAGTTTAGGATCAAGTAGAATTTATTTCTATAGTTTAGGATCAAATAGAATTTATTTCTATAGTTTAGGATCAAATAGAATTTATTTCTATAGTTTAGGATCAAATAGAATAAAAAGACCAATGTTTGAGTAAAAAATGAATAAACTTTATTTTCCCATAAATGCAGACAAAATGGGTTTGAAAATGTTTACAGCACTTCAATTCTATCTGGAGAAATGAAAATATTTTTAATAAAATCAAGCCAATGTCTAAAATAAGATGACCTTACACTCCTCTAGACAGAAGGTCAAATTATACGACATGATATGATAGACCTTCATATTTGAAAACTTAAACATTTTTGTTCTTTCAATAGTTTTCAATAAGAGGATTTATGTTAGATTAGCTAAAGTGCACGCGTTGCCAGGGAAATAGAAAAAATCGAATTTATTTTGCCTTAATTAACCCCAGGATACCCGTGATGGGTTCCCTAAACAAAATTTAGCCCATTTGGTCCAGCTGTTTGGCCAGCTATAGCTAACAAATAAATATATGCATATATGAGCGAAGAGTTTTTTATGTTAGAAAACTTGAAAGATTTCAATTTAACGTGAAATCATACGTAACCTGCATGTCATGTGCAATACTCTCTCTATCTGACAAAATATCACCAAGATTTTTAGTCCCCAGCACATTTCTGAACAAAGAATCAAGCTACTGGTAAAACTGTCTGCTACTGCAGTTCAAGCTACTGGTAAAACTGTCTGCTATTGCAACAGTTCAAGCTATTGGTAAAACTGTCTGCTACTGCAGCAGTTCAAGCTACTGGTAAAACTGTCTGCTACTGAAGTTCAAGCTACTGGTAAAACTGTCTGCTACTACAGCAGTTCAAGCTACTGGTAAAACTGTCTGCTACTGCAGCAGTTCAAGCTACTGGTAAAACTGCCTGCTACTGCAGCAGTTCAAGCTACTGGTAAAACTGTCTGCTACTGCAGTTCAAGATACTGGTAAAACTGTCCACTACTGCAGTTCAAGTTACTGGTAAAACTGTCTGCTACTGCAGTTCAAGCTACTGGTAAAACTGTCTGCTACTGCAGTTCAAGCTACTGGTAAAACTGTCCGCTACTGCAGTTCAAGCTACTGGTGAAACTGTCCGCTACTGCAGTTCAAGCTACTGGTAAAACAGTCTGCTACTGCAGTTCAAGCTACTGGTAAGATTGTCTGCTACTGCAGTTCAAGCTACTGGTAAAACTGTCTGCTACTGCAGTTCAAGCTACTGATAAAATACGCATATAATTGCTTAGCTATCGTCTTTCTATTCCATAGTTTTATGGGTTTCAGTGGAACCAACCTCAGAGTAGTTGCAGCAAGAAGTCGGGTAGATTTTCCATAATCGTCTACATTAGCAATACAAGAGGTTGCATTGCTAACCTTTAAAAAAAAATACTATTTTTAACTGGCTTTTTTAATGAAGCAACTGTTTTAGTTTATAAAGTAATTAAACGAAGTAAAAATCGATTAGATCTTACGTTTAATACGAAAAGCCTATTAGTATGTTCGTGTCTTTTTCCCACTCTTTTAAATCTTTTCGCCAGAAAATAGGGATAGCCAAAAGGTCGTCTTCCATCGATCCTCTCTTTAAATAAGATACGATGTGCACTCGGCAAATATGTTAATTAAGACAGATCACTTCAAGTATGTATTCGATAAAAAAGTATTGCACAATTAAACTTAAGGAATAGTTTATAGAAGAGAAAATAACATATGCAGTACATATTTCAAATAGCACATTTTTAAACCTAGAAAAACTATAATATCTTTCATGTTATTGATCAGATAAGGTTGTAATGGCACCGTTGTGATTCAGCATTGCCATCTTTGCATAAAGGGTCCACTTAAATTAAACTTACAATCCCTCTCAGTAAAATTAGCATATATTACAACATTTGTTGTTCACGAAAATCACTTAAATTGGTCAAACTTTCTGCTTGTATAATAATACTATAGAATAGTTAATAAAAATGTCTAGAGATAAATTGCATAAATCATTTGGTACATATGTCTGGCTGTGCACACATGTAATTGCAGTAAACTTACCTTGTAGTACATGATGGCATCAACATGTACAGTTACAGAGTCCTTGGTCAGAATCTGAACAAAATAAAATAAAATGGAGTGATCGCCGAAAAAAACTGTCTTTTCACTTTCTACAGACTACAAAAAAGCTAAAAAAAGACAATCTGTAAAAAAATTTAAATAAATAGGAAATGGGGAGGAAACCCAAACATTCCATGATACATTCTTACTTTAAATGATCTCTTCTGTTCCTGTAATTCGCATTTTCCTTGCCATTTCTTGTTCCCCTGGGCAGTTTTTTCGTATTCTATATCCTTGAGGATATTGTAGAACCATGAATGCATTGAACTTTATTGTTATCTGAGATGAGATTTTAAAAGCTTAAAACCCGACTAAAACCCAAACTCGGGCTTAGATAGAACCCAAGTCAGGATTGGTTCTGATTCCACCAATGCCGTCAGATCAGCTGTGACAAGGAGATGTAAATTTCGAAAATTCAAACTTTATGTAGGTGTGTATTATTTTCATAGTATGTTTATTTCCTATAATTAATAAATTTGATACCACAAATAATTTCTGAGATTTTAAATGTACAAATATAAAAGATTTTACGAAATTTACGATCATCAGCTGCTGAAGACTGGAGCCTTAAAGAGAGAAAACAAGTTGGTAGGTTCTTTCTAAACTCAAGGCCATCCAAAACCCGGGTCTTGACTTGAGCTTTACTTGGGTCTAAGCAGACGCAAATACCAGGTTTTACTCGGGTTTAAGCTTTTAAAATCTCATCTCTGCTAAAAATTATTTTTGCAAAGTTTTTTTACTGGTTCTGATGAGAATTGTAACACTTAAACCAAATTATTCTATGAATATGATCCCTTTAGTTAGAAGTACAAAATTTTGAATGGTTCTCGAGAATTTATCGTAGAATATTTTAATTTTTACGTATTCCATTTACTAAATATATTGTCGTTTTAAAGATTATTTGTGCTTAATTGTCAATGGTTTAAGGACCAACAAATAAAAATACAGGTTTTGCCAGACCACCTTTGGTAAATAAAGATAACCTTTTTTTTAGAAACATCTTAAAGTTTAAAAAAAAATTATTCATTTATTCAAAAAGCAAGTCTATAAAAAACAGATAAGTTTTATTTTAAACTCGATGGAAATGGAAGTGGTTCTCGCTTTTGTAATGAATAAAACTAAATTTGTAAATAACATAACAACAAATTATTCATATCATCCAGAAAGGTGATGTTTTTACATAATAAACAACAATATAGTATAGTAGGGAAATTTAATATGGATTATGAATAAACGTTACGATACACCAAAAACTAGCAAAGGTGTAATTATTAACCACAAATTTTGGAATAATTTCAAAATCACATATTCAAGATCTAAATAAGAAGGAGAAAAATAGAACATAAACAATAAAATTTATTCAACAAAGCATTTAAAATCTTAGTTTTAACGTAAAGGAACTGTACACATAATTTCAAGTGACCCTCTAATTGAAAGGGGCATGGCCGATTCACAACGGTACCTTTAAACCTTTATCAGATTAACAAGGATGATGATTTTTTGGTATTGAAAAGTGTTGAATTCTGACATTTCCCTTCCGGCCGCAAGTTACAAAGTAAAAAAGCAACCGCAATTGAATACATATATATATTCTTTAAATAAAAAACTAGAATATCAGCTTATTCATTCTTCATTATCAAAGGTTTAAAGGTAACCGTTGTGAATCGGCCACTATCTCACATTATAAACAGAGAGCGTAACTTAAAATTACGTTTAATTACGTCGAGACACTAACTTATATTAGTAAGTACACTGTTTAATAACAATAAGTGTTTACACATTATAATCAATACGTTTTTACTACATTCAAAATAGTTGCAAAATACACAACAAAAGTATATTATTTTGTCAATAGTCATTACTTAATCTTTATTATTATAATCATTTTATGACAGTAAACCAATTCAATACACTTAAATGTATTCATAATTTACAAAACGGAATAGAAATTATAAGACGAATTATATCGGCAGTAAAAATTTATATTTAAGCGAACAACAAAAAACGATACTTTTAAAAATTACGTATGTCTTTGTTTTTAAATTTCTATCTCATGGAAAACAAAATTTTAGTATTTTAAATCCTTAGCTTTACAATTGATAGTAAAAGGAAGAAACGACAAAAACTACTTAAAGGGACTGTCAACGTCACTGCAAAATTAATTAGTTACATGTCCTTACACTACTAATCGAGGAAAAATGTTGAAGATATCGTAATTATTAAATCTTAAAACGTGATATATGTGTCTATTTCATTCCTTCCTTATGCCGTATAGATCTGCATGTCCCTTCTTTAGAGACACCCTAATTCTCAATGTTAAAAATTATCTTCGTTAAGGTCCTTGGTGATCAATTTCATACAACTCTTTAGAAAGAGGATCCCTTGAAATTACGTCTATAATCCCTTTTATTAAAATAATATCATTACCTCCTGGGGAGGAACGTCAAATGTGAGGGTTCGCATGTCAACCTTTATTTCAGGGAGAACATTTTTAATAAATAATTAAAATATTTATGCATTACAACTTTTTATCAACAAAATTAACTCTGAACTTTTTAATGAAAAACAGTTTTTAAATTCTAAAAAGACTAATTTATTTATATGTTTGTTCTTCAAACTTTTGTTTCCCTTCCTTTGTATAACTATCCACACAAGGAATGACAAAAAATATGCCAGGCCCCCTTGCTCCTCCCTTCAAAAGACGACCTAACCGGAAAATAACAGCCCGCTCATATTCCTAAATAAAAATTAAGTAAAACTTTTTACTTTTAAATAACATACAGTTAAACCCTAAATGAGCCATACATCGAGAGAGTCCATCATATGTCGTAACAAAACGGATTAAAGAATTGGAACGCAGCTAATCAAAGTGTTCTTCAAAGATCATGTTATTGTTGTTGAGCTATGATTTAAGAACCTAATGGGAAGAAGAAGATGAACTAGGTGCTGTTTATTTTTCAACAACTTCTCTCATTCATAAATTTCCAGCTCTATTAAGATGGAACCCGGAGAATTGGGAATGAGTGAGAAAATTAAGCTAAATATGTCAATTGGTCTGTTTACCTGAACCACCTTGATGGTGCAAATGAGGGAAAGGGGAAAGGTTAGAAGAATCATAAAAATGGAGATGGCTGTGATCAGAAAGGAACAGACGCCAGGCGCTTCTCCTGTAGCTAAAAATTTAATGTTTTAAAATCATATTTTCATTTTTAATTCCTTTTGGTTACCTTTGTCTGCAAGTCTGCTTGCTGAGCAGTTTATTTCTTCCATTTTTTTCTGAAAATTATTTTTAAAATTTCTTTTAATGTTTCATGATATCCTCAAGTTATCTAATATATTTAATCTATCATGCTCATGCAGGATATTCCCCTGTCTTCTTAAATCATTTTTATCCATGCAATATTCCCCACCCCATTTCTTTACCCCCCCCTCACCTCTTTGACTTAACCCCGTAAGGCTGGGGGCTCTGAATCTATGTATAAACCGGGGGAGGGGGCGTCGAATATTTTTCCTTGATTACTTAAAATTCTATATTATTATTATTTCCAAATTTTTATTTTTTTCAAATTTTTTATCAAAAAATGTTTGCTTAAAGTTTGCCGCTTCCAAGTTTGTTTTTGAAGAATTGATTCAAAGCACCAAAAATACATTTAAGGGACAGGAAGTGTAATTTCAAGCCTGTAACGTGAGTGTGACCTTTCATTAAAAGAGGGAAATCCCCAATTCAACTTTGACTGATCAGTGTACTGTATACATTAAGGAGTTTGGAATATAAGGGAGATGGAAACGACAGGGCCCGCCCTACCGTACGATTATGCATGCTTTGCAGACGGGGTACTCCATTTGAAAACGAGTTTTGAAAGGTCGTCTTTTAATTTTTTAAATGTGTTTTTTACTATGCCATATTAAAAACAATTTTTTATATTTTAAAAAAATACGCTTGTATTGCCAAATTTTGTCATCCCAAAAAATGAATTTGTTTGCGTTATTCAGCCTAATTTTATTGTTAATAACTTAATGTTAGAGATATCTAACATATGTTATACTTCTAATAGTGTGTTCTTGACAATTCAAAACTAACTTTCCTGTTGAGAGTATCCCTGCGAGAGATGGATTTATTTTAAAACCGACATTTTGTTCAATATTAAGGTTCATCAATAATGTATGGAAGGAAGGGGAGGTTTTAGATTTGACAAGATGGAAGGGAAAATTATACAAAATAACAGAAAACTCAGAATCAATGTAACAATACATATAATGCTTTACAATTGTTCAAAAGTAAAATAAATTGTATCACACACTTTTAGAATAAAATCTGCTGTTGTTTAAACTACCTCATGAAATTGATCGAAGACAGTTCGACATTTCAAACAATCTCTGAAAATTGATTTTAACTGATTTATCCCATTGGCAGTTCAGTATCCTTATTTTCAAGTGAATTTCTATAAATACAAGAATTCATTTTTATTCTCAAGATATTGCAATTAGAAATGTTCAGTATAAAAGGATTTCTAATCCTAATGTCGTAGACCTTAAATACGTTAAACTATGAATTCTTTTAGATAAAATAATCTTTGTTTGAAATATCAAAGGTTTACACCATCAGATTACAAACATATAATGGTTAGAAATTTGAGTTTGTGGCAAAGACTTAATTCCTTATAGTAATCTATTTTTATTCCTATCACGTTGCGGCCTATTTAGTTTTTGTTTACTCGAGATCACTTTAGGGGAATAGAATAACGAAACAAAAGAGAAACCTCATCACCTGGCAAAAATTCTAAATATAGTTAAAAGAAATTTTAAAGAAATAATTCTCTGATCTATAGGAGTGCAGTTGAATTAAAGATTAAAAGCGCATTGCATAGAATTGTTTTTGTTATCAATGCTAATACCTCAAATTTTATGCAGTATGTAAGCCTTTTGACCATTGCACAAAAGCTTCGGAAAACTTCTTAATCCCGGGATTAACAATAAAAAAGTTTATAGTTCTTAAGTTTTGTTTTAAATCTTCCTGGAAGAAACAATCTCAAAAAGGGACGAGGGTCAATCCAGACCGAAATATATTTTTCAATAAATGTGGAACTAACTTCTACATTTTTTTACTCTACAGCGGTTTGGTCCATCACCATCACCGAATTTTAAGTTTATTTATTGTTTACCAAATATTCATTTTAAACTAAAGCTATAAACAATTGCTTTGCTTCCTCAAACTTTTGCACGTAGGACAAAAAAAATTAGAACATTTGGAAAGGTCAACCTAAGAACAAAAGCTCTGCAACACTTCGAAATCCGCACTGCTCAATAGTCAATCCATAGTTGAACTTGTGAATTTTGTAGAAAATTCATAATTATGATTATGACGATTTTTTCATGAAAATAAAATTGTTATTTTATTGTATGAAGTGTTCTTAAGAATTAGTTTAAGCCAAGGTAATTCTTACTATGAAGTAACAAAAGATTTATAGTTTACACAATGTGACATTAGCACGAAACAAAGTTAGAAAACGTGAACAAGAAGAGACAAACTTTTCACATTTAGGCTAAAAAAAGACAACAATCAACTTTGCAAAGATTATTTGATTAGATTAAAGATCATTTTTACATTGATATTATTTTTCTAATGGAGTCGTTCTTAATTACATTAATTTAATTTATCAATTTCACCAAACAAAATGGAAATTGTTGTTTGAGGAAAATAGACGTGAAAAAAATACAAATACACACAAATGGCTTGAACAGATCACAAAATCTGTGTTGAAATCAAATTTCTATTTGAAACATGTTTTATTCTCATTGATTCTATTGACTTACATGGACCTAAGTCAACAAAAATTATATGACGTTGGGTTACCAATGGGGCTCTACGATTTGCTTAGGCTATGTCTAATGTTAGGAATTAATAAATAGTGAAGAGCTAAACTACTTTTTACTGTAGCTGAAATTGTATTATAGAATTAGTTCAACTAGCCATTCACAGTTAAACTGCTTCTCCCTTTACATTAAATCCCACCTCTGCACCGCGGTGCAAATATATACTTTTACATATTGTCACCATTCTGAGAAACTGTCATTGAAAAGTTTTGTTTGTTCAGTTTTTAACCTCTAACTTTTAAACAGTATAATCAACCTTAAAGGAAAGACAGATTTTGTTGAAAGTTACGATTTAGATCTTTTTTGATTGTAAAACTTACAAAAAACGAGATATTTTTCATTGTTGAATCTGAACTCTATTTTGATTAGTACCAATTTTGGTGAATAAAAATAAGGTCTATCGTGTATCAGAATACCTTCGAGACTGTTGGATAACTCGTATACACTACACCGTAATCTATACTATCCATCTATCCATCTATCTATCTATCTATCGTAATACATATATCTATCTATCTATCTCTCCGTAAAGTTACCTTTCTGACATTTTAATGTTCAGGTATAGAATTGGGTTGAAGAATAATTAAAAGATGTTTTACTGACATAAACATGGTGTTAAGTAGATCAATATTTTTCTTGTTTGTTGGTTGGTTTGGTTCCAATAAACACAGCGACACGGCTGGACCGATTCGACAGAAATATTAGCTGGGACCTAACATATCACAAATTTATATTAATTATAGAGGCTGCTCACACAAGGAAAGAAATACCATTTATACCACTGTGTGTCTGGAACTCGTTGTATAGAAAATAAACACATTATAATCTTTTACGACAGAGAAAGTAATTTACTTTTTGTTAAACACATTTGATGTGTCAGTTTTAAAAACGAATTTCAATAATTACAACTATTTGAAAAAGGAAACTTAAAGCACTGATTTGGCGCTTAAACTACTTTGACGCTTTTTAATGGCAAATTCGAAAGTTTATTGGCTCTCATGGCTATAAAAGTAAACAACGCCCTTTGTTTGAAATTTTCTAAATGGCTGGTGGCATTTAACAACAATGAGTTTTTTCAGGATCGGCTGAATTCTGCTGTGCACATCGTAAATTGTAACTGCATGCTAGAGATACTGACTAAGACTGTTAAATCAAAGGCCTTTCGTTAGTCTTAGGTCAATTAATTCTCTCTTGTGATAAACATTGAAAGAAATGAAGCAAGAAAAGGACCACCCTTCTGAATTTTGGAAGAACTAAACTGAACTAAATTAATGTTATTAATATATTTCACAGCATCGATTAAAAAATTGGACAGAAACAGAAAATATTTATATTGAGCAGATCTCTCTTCATAAACATCTGAAAAATGTATTGATTGCGTTTTTTGACAAGATTTCCCTTCAAAAATCGATGTTGTGGAAAACATTTTGTATGCTTTTAAACTTAAGTTTTGTGACACAATTGTGACATTTTCTCCTGAAACCCCGGTTCAGCCTTATTTCTGGTCTGTTTTAAAAAATCCAACAGGGAAAAATTTTCATTTCCTTGATTCTTACAAAATCGCACATAAATAACATAGTGGCATTAGCGATTCACAATTGTACCATTTATGATAAAAAACTTGGAAAGTATCGTCGTTTTTCTAGCTTGAAAACTGTTTAAATATCACAATTTACTTGCGGCAAAGGAATTGAGTCCTTGCCACAAATTCGGATTTTTTAATCCCTATATCTTTTGAACCCTATGTCTTAAACCTTTGATATTTCAAAATTATATTATTTGATCTAACAGAAGTCATAGTTTGAAATGTCAAATGTCTACAACATTAGACTGCAAAGATACAGGAATTAGAAAATCAGAGTTTGTGACAAAGACTCAATTCCTTTGGACATTTTTAAGGGATGTATACTGTGGTAGTATAGTAGTATTATTCTTTTAACTGTACTTTCTCAGCTGAACAACATTTACTTAATTATTCTCTGATGATTAAAAATATATTTACTGATAGTCATCGTATTTACATTTTTTTTAAATTTAATTTTAGCTAGAATCCCCCCCCCTCCCAGCTTGCTTTTTTATTTTGTATAATGAATTCTTGGCTCTATTGAAAGAGTCTCCAAAGTGATAATTAACAGATAAGAAATATATCTCAGATAAAATGATTCTCAGAGCCAAGTCCTAGATCCTAAAATATTGATCTTCATTTATTATGATAGTTTAGAATTAAATAGATTGATTCCTATAATAATAGAAAGAAAAAGATAATTTTTCTATATATTTCATAACTATACAATGTACACAAGAGTGATTGAGAATCAGGTCAAACATTTCTTTCTTTGGCAAGTTTGGTCAGACATTTGTTTTTAATTTGGCAGTTTTTTGGTGAATCTTGGCAAATTTCAACCTCACATGAAGGTTACTTGCCACCGACCAGAAAGTGGATTGGTTTCAACAATGGTAATAGTTTGGGATCAAACAAGGGTTTTCAGCTAACGAAATGTTTCGTGAAAAAATATGCGAAAATTTTCGGGTGCATTTCGCAAACTTTTTCGCGAAATTTTGCATTTTTTCGTGAAAATAAATGGAGCGAAAACGAAACGAAATTTCGCGAAAAAAAATTTCGCGAAAATTTTGCAAAAACCGTGAAAAATTAATTGCTGAAAAGACCTTGTGGAATTCTCTGATCTGAAAGCTCAATATTTGAAGTTTTATTTTGTCATATAAATAATTTCTCTTCTTTTACTTTAATAAATGTTTGATTTGGAGAAATTGATTTTTATTTTGGTTCTTCCCGTAGTAGATTTTATTTTGCGTTTTAAGAAAAATGATCTTATCGGTCGAGAAAGTTATTCAAGCAAATCTATGAATTGTCTGATGTATCCTTGTCGTTCTTAAATCTATATTCATATTTTGCGTTAATCCATCTATTGGGCTCGCGGCCGGATAAATCCTTCTTTGAAAATGAGTCTTGTATTCGCAAAATTTAGTCTTTTCTGATGAATTTTCGCTACCTTTTGCTAAAATTTTGCATTTGTTTTTAAAAATTTTGTATTTTTCGCGAAATTTTCGTTTTTTTCATGATTTTCTTTTTTTTTGTGAAATTTTTGCATTATCATTTCGCGATATTTTCGACTTATTTTTTCGCAAAATTATCGCATTATTTTTTCGCGAAATTTTCGCATTATTTTTTCTATTTCGCATTTTTTCGTGAAACAGATTGAAGCAAAATTTCGCGAAAAAACGAAAATTTTCGCATTTTTGCGAGCAAATTAAATGCGAAAATCTTTGTAGGCCATAAACCCTACAATCTTTCTCCGTAAAATGTCGAGTCATGAAATCAAATCATACTCTGGAACCAACCCCAACCTTTTCTCCTGTAAAAATTCCCAGCAAGAAAAAATACAAAGAACGGAGGAGAAAAGGTGCACCGTTAATCATGTCGCGGAGTTCTAAAACGGAACTCCGTTCGATGCACCGAACGAAGTGATTTGTGGTGCACCGTTTCTATTCCTCTTTTGGAGCTCCTTTACTACTCCTCTTTTTGAGCTCCGTTACTACTCCTCTTTTGGAGCTAGCACAGCTAGCACCTGATGGGCCTAAGAACCTCCTGNCCCCCCCCCCTCCTACCAACTACCCCTCTGGAGCGCCTATTACAACAATTTGTCTTCCTGACAACCATTTTTACAGTAGAAAATCATCTTTGTTATCAATTATTCTCAAGGATTTAACACTTAAACATATTATTTAAATAAAAATAAAGTATTGTGGATTAGGTATAAAATGTGTTAAGTAAATTAAGATGTTGTGTTATATAATCCCATCAAGAAAATCTACTCTGCTTTCCTCTTGTCCTCCTCAAGAGGAGGACTCCTTTTTTCCACCGAAAAAGGAGAATCCTCCTCATTTCCTCCTCTTGTGGAGTCAACCAAAAACGGATTTCTGGAGGAATTCCTTTTGAGGAGAGCACCGCAGTTACTCCTCAAGTGGAGTACTCCTTTCTTCCACCAAAAACGGATGGTTCTCCTCATTTCCTCCTCTTGTGGAGAATCCTCCTTGTTCCCTCTGTTTGAGGAGAATTCTCCAAAAGAGGAGCTCCGTCGGAATTCCTTTTATTGAGAAAAGGTTTTAATGTGGGGGACAGGACCAGGGGGGATTTGTTGGGCAGCCAGTCTAAAAAAGTTCATTGACAAGACAACACATGTGATCACACATGAATTATTTATGTTATCAATCCTTCAAAATGCAGAGACACATAATTAGTTCAACTTTAATCTTCCATACAACATTAGATCTGCAAAAGGACCCATAAAAAGCAAAGTTATTTAAGTTATTTAAGATCAGCAAAAGGACCCATTATTTAAGCCAAGAGATGCTCTTTAATGTTTCAACCTATTAGAGAATTTTTCATGACTTACCTGACACTAAAATCATCAATTCTACAACTTCAACCATCAATATCCGAACAAATTATGGGATTCTTATTATGTTAAATTAAAATTTTTAAATTATGCTAAATTATATATCAAGTTTTGGCTACTAAGAACAGTGATAACTAGAAAATTTCAGAATAAGAAGATAATTTTTAAACTCAAGTTATGATTTTAAATAGTCCAAGGAACACAGATTTTTTTCAGTGTAAACATGGGCGCCCATTTCACTTAATAAATGATTTGACAAGTTACTAGTAAAACTAAATATTTGCTGTCCTAACAACATCAAATACACTTTAATATTCCTACATTGTTGTCTTCGTATTTCAAAGTTTTCTGGTTAGATCTGGTAGATCTGTATTAAAACTGATCTACCTGTTAAATAATATACTTGGTTACACACAAAAGATGAGAATTCATAGAAGATTGTGCAGAATTTTCCTGTCTGTTACATTATATCATGACTCCCGGCACGTGGAGATAGTTCAAAGAGTTCAAACGACCAATTATAGTTCAAACAAAAAGATCAAGTTCAACGGACAATAGTTCATGAACACTGAAGATAGCACCGAACCGATTTAATTTAGTCTATCTTTTTTCAACATTATTGGTCTTGTAAATTCTTTTTGCGATATCAATCATATCCCAAAATCTTTTACTCAGAAATTACCCCGGATTTGTTTAATAAATAGCGCCGATATATTTTAAATATATTCTACAAATTTCAGTCTACGGATTCCCCCCGCCGCTTAAAAAGACGACATATCCGATTAGGACAATATTGAAATTTTGAAACTTGTCAAAACCCGTTCTTTGTACAGCAGTTCACTGCGCCATAGGCGTATCGTAATTGCAGTTATTATTTGTCACTGTCAAGTTTATTTTTCAAATTGATTTCCATTGGGAATAAATAATCCTTTCAATTAACTTTTATCAATATTTAGAAATATTATTATCGCCATCTGTAGAGTTAGTGTGCCTGGATAAATTGTTTTGTTTATGTTTTATTTTAAATTGTCAAAAGACTGAATTTCAGAAAGTTTCGTTTTCTGGAAGATGTGTGTTTAGACATTGAGGAAGAATTTTCATTATTTATAGATTAAACTCAGAAAGGTAAGTTTTGACTTTCAATTTAATGCTTGAAATTGAATGTTACCAAAAATTGAATAGGGATATAGAACTTCATGGGTGTCATGTATAAAGGGTCATTTCCTNCCCCCATCAAATCCACTTTTTACATAGACCTTATGTGTTGCGCATGGTCAAAGTTGTAAAGTTGGCTGCGGCCCCTAGCTAGCCCTAGCCGCGGCGCTCGGCTACCTTGTCTGTCCTATCTGCAGCGCTTGGCCTATCTTAGACTGCTCTAGCTCTGCGCTCGGCCAAGAAATTGACAAAAGCTGATTGGTATTCACCAGAAAACTATATCCTTTTCTTCAATTACTATATTTCTTCAGCTAGGATTGAAGAAAGAAATTACAATTGGGAATGATCTTATTTTATTTTTTAGATTTTAAAGATGGCGTCCGGACCATACAACTACTCTTATATATTCAAATATATAATAATTGGTGATATGGGTGTTGGGAAATCATGTCTCCTTCATCAGTTTACAGAAAAGAAATGTAAGGTTTTTTTTGATATCTTTAATCTTTATTCCCATTTGTAACTGCTTGATAAAAACTTTTTTAATTCGAATTTAAATTTATTTCTAAAATTTTTGATTTCCTTGTATCCTTGGTTGAAAAGGACTTAAAATTGCTCAGTTTCAGCGAGGTTCGACAAAAATAGATCGAAAAAAGTATGTTTTGTTTTTGTCTCATAATGTTATTGATGTAAATTTTTTTTGCTGCTAAAACTTGGAAACTTTTTAATTTGCCAAATTTTTTGACTTAAAATTAGTGAGGTTGCATGCCCTATTAACATCGTTATTTGGCCAACAATGCAATTAATCGACGTTTATCTATCTTAATTGTGCTGAACTCTGTCAATTTTGTTCGTTGTCTAATGCATGAGGATATTTTTATTAGTTTTATGCAGTGGTATCTTTGTGAATCTAGTATGTTCCTGTTTTAAATTGAGAATTAAACTTGAAATGTTAACAGCCCCATTTAAATTCTAATATATTTTTATTTAGTTATGGCCGACTGTCCGCATACAATTGGAGTTGAGTTTGGAACTAGAATAATTGAGGTAATTCACAATTCTCAGGAAAATACACACTCCAAAACTGTAACATTAGCTCACGTTTTTGATGATTTTTTTCAGGGTAATGCAATTGTTCTAAAATTAATATTCATAAGCTAAATTTGGTCCTCTCTCCTCAGTGGGAAATTCTTTAGTAACTATTAAACTAATTTTGATGTCACTTTTGATTAAGATTGTTTGGAAAATAATTAATTTTATTAAAATTTAGGTTTCTGGACAAAAAATAAAGTTACAAATATGGGATACAGCAGGACAGGAGAGGTAATATTACAGCCTTAAGTGTTCGTTTGGTGACTCCGTTGTTGAATTAGTAAAAGTTTTTTGTACCATGTTCATTTATTCATTTTTTGCTTTGTTTATTGAATTATTCCATGAACAGATCAATCAACAGATCAGTAAACAGATCAAGGAAGAAGATTAATGATCAGATCAAAGAACATATCAAACAAATTAATGAATAGAACCTTTTAAAAATATTTAGAAAATTATACGCAAAGTATGAAAAGTCTAAATATACTAGAAGTGTAGAGTTAAATCGAGAAAAATTTAAAGATCAAGATAAACTAAACATGGGTTGAAAGATAATTTAAAACCTTGATAGGATAATATCTGATAAAAGATCAATCAAGAAATACAAATTGATTATTGAATAATTGATATAATTTTGATTGATTGATTAAAGGTTTCGAGCGGTTACCAGAAGCTATTATAGAGGAGCTGCCGGGGCCTTGCTAGTTTACGACGTCACAAGGAGGTCAGTCAACTTTTATATGCAATTTAAAAAAAGTCGTGTTGAAATTTAATCATCGTATACTGTATAGCAGGTTTCTTACCAATTTTCACTTTCTAAATTTAATTTAATTTGTCCTGTATCGATTATGGCAGTTATGTACTTTTTACGTACTATGTGGAACAGTTTAATTCATTTTCTGGTAAAAGGGGACTCACCCCCGTGGTCCTCATATTAAGGGTGAAACTAATTGGCAGTTTTTGATAAAAATGCTCAGATGTACCTTGCACCAGTTCTAAAGTAAGCTTTGATACATTTCAAAAAAAGATTTGAGAATTTTTTTCTTCAAAGTTTTGAAACTAATTCAGATTTTTGCTTTTTTGTGTGAATAAAATCACTAATATAAGCCATAACAAAGAAAGTCTTCAAAAAAATCAAGATGGGTATCAAAGTATCTTAAAATATTTAAAATTTGTAAACATGTTTGTTTTCAGATCGACCTACAACCATCTATCCTCCTGGTTAACTGATGCCAGAAATCTAACAAATCCAAACACTGTAAGTGTCCTTCATATCTTCTAGGCATATTCTATAAAAAATGTTATATATATTTTATTTCAAACATTTGTGTAAAAAAATATGGGTCCCTTTTGTTCACATTTAAAATGGTACATCACAATTCATAGCTGATTAATGATTCCTCACACAATAGAAATTAATTAATATCGGTGTAATTTCATTGTTTTTTTTAATTAATGCCTTTGAGTATTTCAAAGTTTTCTGGTTAGATCTGGTAGATCTGTATTAANCCCCCCCTTCTCGTAGAATTGAGAAAGAAATAGTAACATTTCCAAATTTCAATTTTAAACCAAAATTTATTTTTTCTCCTGTTGATGGGAATTTTCTTGATGAATTATTAATTGATTGATTAAATGGTTGATAGTTAGTTGATTGATTAAATGGTTGATAGTTAATTGATTGATTAAATGGTTGATGGATTGGATTAATGAAGAGTTGATTGATTGATATGCAGGTGATCTTCCTGATAGGGAACAAGAGTGACCTAGAATCCCAACGTGATGTAACCTACGAGGAAGCTAAACAGTTTGCTGAAGAGAACGGACTCATGTTTGTAGAAGCAAGGTAATATTTAATGAGAGGCCAACATAATTTCTAGCGTTTTACCAATTAAAGAGTTACAGGACCCATTCTCAATGGTACCTTTTAAACTTTGTCATTAAGTAAAATGATGGATCGAGATATCTAAAGAATTTTCATCTTTTCTAGATTGGAAAACCCTTAAAGCATTACCATGCCCATAACTGTTAGGAGATGTACACTGTACAGTTTTAAAAGAATTTGTTTTTATTTTTAAAACTTATAATACCCTTTTTTGGGTTGGATTATGATCATATTTATGAAATTAAAAGGAAAAATGTTAAATTTTCTATTTAAATCTAAAAATACAATAAAAAGAAAGTAAAACATATATTGCTCCATGAAAATGGAAGTTTAGGTAGCCATATTTAATTTTGTTCAATGAGAAGAACTGTATTTTAGTGGTAAGAGACTAATTTAGAAGTATATCTGTGTAATAAAGCTCCTTGCTAATATATTTATATATAGATGTTAGCTATATATTGCCAAAAAACAAGAAAGAAATTAACTTAAATTTTTAAGCGAACCCCCTTAAGTGACCAGGGCTAGAAAAAATCACAAGTTTTTGAAACTCTGGGACTTGAGCTAAAATAATGATTTAATACAAAGCGCGGGTAAACGGTGGGAGTAACGATGGTTATGTAAAATAATAAACACCTGGGGCATCATCGGGCACTCAAGCTAGTTATGTAGGTATCCATTTGTTTTTAGTGCTAAAACTGGGGATAATGTCGAAGATGCTTTTCTCGACACCGCTAAGAAAATATATCAGAATATACAGGTACAGAATAAATAAAGATATATGTATACAAAATAATAATGATTTATAAGAATAATAAAGAATTAGTATAGGAATTTATAGTTTTTATATAATTTGAAAAGTTAATTAATTGATTGTTATTGAATATTGATTAAAACCTTACTGATTAATTGATTAATTCTATGTGTAAACATATTGTTTATTGGTCAAATATAGACTAAATGTGTGATTCAGGGCGATTTAAAGTTAAGGGTATATTTGGATGTAAGATCATACCCCCATCCCCTGCAGTAAAATTATCTAAGTCCACTATCTTAGAAATGAAAGGGTTTTTAACACGCTAAATTGGGGAGAATAATTTATTTTTCTTCATTGGGGTAATATCATCAAAACAATTAACCTCTGCTTTGGTTAATAAGAAGATTATGAAGTAGGGTTTCTAAATATTATAACAATCCAAGAAGGTGAAATATATTTCAAACCGATTTTTTAGTTTTCACAATTCATTCTGTTTCATGCAGTGCTCCGTTTTATCTTCATACATTTAGCTGATCTATAAAAAAAATATTGTAGACAATTTTACCATATTTGA
Organism: Eurytemora carolleeae; assembly: GCF_000591075.1. Lineage (NCBI taxonomy): Eukaryota > Metazoa > Arthropoda > Copepoda > Calanoida > Temoridae > Eurytemora > Eurytemora carolleeae. The sequence continues at coordinate 421,533 of NW_019396280.1, read as the reverse complement.
TATTTTATCCGTTTTTCTTAACCTTTTCTTTTTTAATTTGTCTTCTTATGTCAGGATGGAAGCCTAGATCTAAATGCAGCTGAAAGTGGTGTACAGCATAAACCGTCCCAATCTGGGGCTAGAGGAGCCAGTATTCATCCCGGTCAAGGTGTAAACTTTTTTCTTTATTATCCACATCATTAAATACGACATTAAAGATTATATTCAAGGCAGAATTCTTAATTTAATCTTGAAATCGTATTTAAAGAGTTTGAATTTGTCGTCTTATCCTTTTTGGAAAATCCTGTACCTAGTATTAAATTTTTTTTATGTTTTTGAAGAATGGCCGGGTACTAAACGCACAAAAGCAAAACTTCCAACAACAAAACGTCCAGTTACAAAACACCCATTGCTTCCATACGACCAATTCAATATATTCAAGATTTTGAAAGTCAAAACGTCTATAACTTTACTTTTACACACACATTTTATAAAAATAAATTTAGAAATTTTTGTTGGATTTCTTAGTTCTAAGGACATAAAAAGTCGGAGACGTCTTATGTTTGTAAAAGATGATTTCAGCTCTGCTATTAAATAATTACCATACATGTTTTTGCAGGTGAAGGGACTGCAAAAGACTCGTGTTCCTGCTGAATTATATTTACAATGTACACCAAACATGTTTATGGATTGTGTACTGGTCGAATATCTGCGTCTATACTGTACAATTTGTACAAGATAATGCATGAATCGGACTAAATTCAAATCAAACTTTAAATTTAATTCACAGGGGTATAATTTTCTATTAAAATTTCCCACCCCTTTGAGAATCTTATTTTTTTAGATTTTAAATGTGTTTGCACAAAGCAGCAACATTTTTTAGGATTTACTTATCAATTCGGAGAATAAAATTAGTATTTGCCCATTTTTGTCCAATCTTAATTTTTTTCCCAAAGCATCAAAAATCGGAGGAATTTCTTGAAAATACATTCTAACAAAAACTATTGATGAGTCAAGTTTCAGCAGAATACTTTCTATGCTTGAAAAAAAATCCATTAATGCTGAAATTCAAATTTGATTTTGAATTGCATCCAAATTTTGAAATTAGGCCTGTGTTAACCAAAAAATAAGAAAAGAAAAATTATTTATGTGTACACTGTACACAATGAAAATGTACAGTGTACAGTGTACACTGTACACAATGAAAATGATTGATAATTGTTGTACCATTGATTGTACCGTTGTTCTTTACTTTATTACGATTCTACTAAAAGTGTATGTTAATTTAAATTGAGATTCTTTGAATTTGTTCAGCAAAGTATGAATGATAATGAATCCCTTTTTCCTTAATCGAAAAGTAATTATTTCAGTAAAATTTCGAGGGTAACTTTAACTTGTTATTATTAATGCTGCTGGTACATGAATAAAAATTGTTTGTTAATGAGCAGGGTTTATATTTTGCAATAGAAATAATCTTTTCCTTATAATCTTAACTGCATGGGGCACTCAGAACCGTAATATTGTGACCATTAGAAAACATTCGTCTGTTGAATTTATTTATTTTTTAAATTCTTCGTATTTTAACAAACTTGGAGATTTAATCAAAATTTTTTGAATTCCTTCTTTTTGACAGTTAATTATCATCGATAGATAATACAGGAGGAAAATGGGTTCATAGTGTGTTTGGTTAATGGTTATAAGAAGATGATTTGTATATGAAAACTACCCAAATAAAACTAAGAATTTGTAAAGTTCAATACAGTTGTACGACCACGATGTACAATTTTACACAATTTTTTTCAGATTAAACCCTATGGTTACAAATTTTTGTTTGTACTGTTACATACTTTAATTTAATTTCTGTTCATCGTACAATGAACATTGTACATTTACCTGTACAGATTATTGCAGCAATTGTACAATGCACATTGTACACATCAATGTTTGTTTTCATTTACTTGAAATATTAGCAGACCAGTCCAAAGTTTTTAGCTTATTATCAATCTTTCATTTGTTCTTTTGTTTTTATTAATCTAGTAAATAGCTAAAATATAAAAACCTAGCCCTAACTCTTGAAGGGTAACAGTGATTTTATCTTGTGAAACCAATTGTATTTAATATAAATGTGATTTTAGTTTTTTAATAAAAAAAATAAATATTTACATTATTTCTGAGAATTCTTTTAGGTATTTGATGGAACATTTTTAATATGTAGGTTTTAAAATATTTTGGCAACATTCTTAAGTTTGAAAAATTTGACATTAACATTCAGAAAACTTCTTTGAAAACTGGTAGATTAATCTAAGATATAAGTCGACCATAAACTTGTGAAGTGTATTTGAAAACTGGTATATTAATCTAGGATATAAGTCAACCATAAACTTGTGAAGTGTATTTAAAAACTGGTAGATTAATCAAGGTTATATGTCGACCATAAACTTGTGAAGTGTATTTGAAAACTGGTAGATTAATATAAGATATAAGTCAACCATAAACTTGAGAAGTGTATTTAAAAACTGGTAGATTAATCTAAGTATAAGTCGACCATTAACTTGTGAAGTGTATTTGAAAACTGGTAGATAAATCTAGGATATAAGTCGACGATAAACTTGTGAAGTGTATTTTAAAACTGGTAGATTAATCTAGGATATAAGTCGACCATAAACTTGTGAAGTGTATTTGAAAACTGGTAGATTAATCTAGGATATAAGTCGACCATAAACTTGTGAAGTTGTATTTGAAAACTGGTAGATTAATCTAAGATATAAGTCGACCATAAATTTGTGAAGCTTTAGTCAGTGTTTAAAAACACTATAACTTAAATAAGCATGATAAATTATGAATATAATATTGAAAGTAACATATTTTTTAAATAAAAGGCGTATATTTTTCCTTTAAATTGTAGTTCCATCTATTTAAAAAAACATCGCCCTCGGTGTACTGAGTGTACTTACTGTTAGAAGATAAACCCTCAAAATAAGCTTAAAACTTGATGGGAGGTAATTTTTAAAAAATTGAAAAATTAGTTTAATTGGAAATTTTTTTTTGTTCTAAAGTACTACTGTAGTCCTTTTATACGTAATTCAAAATGGGCATTAGTCCAAACGAACGTTAGTCCAATCGATCTGTAGTCCAATTGATACGACACCTAAGTGATTGAATGAAAATTGAAAAATCATATAACGCGGCAACTTTATCTCATTGCGCTACTTCTGAACTTACAGTGTTATATAAATATAATTCCGTAACTTATTAAATGTTATGAGAATTCAAATTTTTACACTCATAACCAGAAAGAACTAGAATTAATTGACAGTTATTCAGACGACTAATTTTGGCAATCTAAATGCACATAAAATACAGACGACCACATTTGGGAATTGGCAGGACTAGGGCCAATTTGTAATCGTTTCAACACTCATTTTTGTGAAATCGTAACCCCCGGCACCCTCCCCCCTCTTATCGATCTTGTACATGGTCGAAAAATTAAACATGTGGATGCGGCACGCGGCCCTCTTTTTTGTCCTTATAGCTGCGGTTTATCGTTTCTGGGACAGACTCTGTACAATTTCATTGTAAATCAATTCCGGGTCTTTCTGATTAGGACTGCATAAAGTTTTTTTCGTTTAGTGCGATTAAAATTTAGTGAGTGAACCATTCATACTACAAATTATATAGAAATGGAAGTTGAAACTAGTATTTAAATTTAAGAAGATGTTAAGAAATGTATCTGCTGTGAGCCAAGGGCTGCGTCAGATGACGCTAAGCTCCAACCTTTACGCAGCAGGAACTGAACATCACGTGATTAAACGCCCAGTTAATGCGTTCATTCTGTATCAGCAGGATCATATTCAGGTATTTCGTACATAACTTTGAATTTGTACTTTATATTGTGCCATTGGAAGATAATATGATTAAAATTAAACCAGGACATGGGACTCACTGTGTCACCCCCCCTCCCGTTTTTGTCTGGGTGTTGCTTATTCTTATTTAAGTCAAAATGTAGGTTTTAATTGAATTTGATGTTATTAGCTAAGCGCTGTGGTTAGGGTCATGCAAAGGAGTCTAGCGTTTCTTTAGTTTAGATGCAACTATGATAGGAAACTATGATAGGAAACCGCAAATAGATTATCAAGTACAATTAATTTTGTACATGGATCTTATATGTAAGACATGGATATAAATGACCATGTGACCGCAGTGCTCGGCCCCCTAGCCTGTCCTAGCCGCAGCGCTCGACCCAGAAAGTGTCTTAACCTAACCCTAAATATATACCAATCTTATATGTAAGACATGGATATCAGCTCCCTAGCCTGTCTTAGCCGCAGCGCTCCGCCCATAAAGTGTCTTAACCTAACATAACCCTAAATCCATACTAATTTTGTTGAAAATTGTTGAAAAAGTGGTCATGTAAAAAATTGATAGGATGGGGAGGGGGCGGTCCAAAAATCGTATACTAGACGACCCAACTTATTTTGCTGTAAGAAATGCAATTATCACTATTGAATACTTTATCCATTCTCCTTTTTATATTTGCCTTAAACTTTAACTGTGCGATAAATACGATGGTCTTAATCATGTGGTATCAAAAACATCGTGTAAGGAATTGAATTACGTCAATTTCTGTTAACTTTGTAACCTAACCTATTGAAAAAATGTAGTATATTGAGACTCTGCTTTGATTACGGTAATATAAGTAGTCTGCGTTCTCATTTGAAACATTAAGAGCAGAGATCTTTGCTAGTTGATTTAGCATTGAATTGAATATAGCTTGAAAGATAGCTTGGGTCCTCGTTGAATTATACGAGTGGAGATCTTGCCTTGATAAGTGGCAATCTGATCGAATATAGAGCTTGAAAGATAGCTTGGGTCCTCGTTGAATTATATACCAGTTTAGATTTGGACTGTGTATCCTTTAGAACCGGGGACTTAAGTCTGGTTGAGAAATTACCCTTAAAGCAATTTCATTTGCTTGTGTGGCTTGTAGAACTAGGAAGTTGAGCCTGGTTGAGATTTTGGACTGCGAGATATTGCCTGTGTGGCGTTTAGAATCAAGAGTTAGTCATTGATAACCAATGGACCTGGATAGATACGTCTCGAGTAAAACTATTATGGATTAGGTATTTGCTTCATGTGCACTGCAACAACATTTTTGTATGTGGTAGAAGATCTGAAAGATATTATCCATTATAACTCATGATATCATTATATCTATAGTTTTTAAGAAATTGAAGAGAGAGAACCCCAACCTAAAGATGACTCAACTTTCCAAAATTCGTAAACTAGGACGACCCCACTTATTTTGCTGTAAGATAAGCACTTTATTCTAAAATTATCACTATTGAATACTTTATCCATTCTTTTTTTAATATTTACCTTAAACTTTAACTTTGCGATAAATACTTAATACGATGGTCTTAATCATGTGGTATCAAAAACATCGTAAAAGGGAATTACGTCAATTCCTGTTAACTTTGTAACCTAAGCTATTGAATAACGGTAGTTGATTGAGACTCTGCTTTGATTACGCATCAGAAGTAGTCTGCGTTTCGAGCAGAGATCTTTGCTAGTTGATTTAGTATTGAATTGAATAAAGCTTAAAAGATAGCTTGGGTCCTCGTTGAATTATACCAGTTTAGATTTGGACCGTGCATCCTTTAGAACTGGGGAGTTAGGTCTGGTTGAGAAATTACCCTTAAAGCAATTTCATTTGCTTGTGTGGCTGGTAGAACTAGGGAGTTGAGCCTGGTTGAGCCTGCGAGATATTGCCTGTGTGGCGTTTAGAATCAAGAGTTAGTTCTGGTGGATCTTGGTAACCAGTAGACCTGGATAGATACGTCTCGAGTAAAACTATTATGGAGTAGGTATTTGCTACATGTGCACTGCAAAAACATTTTTTTATGTGGTGGAAGATCTGAAAGATATCATTATATAACTCATGATATCATTATATCGATAGTTTTTTAGAAATTGAAGAGAGAGAACCCCAACCTAAAGATGACTCAACTAACATCTCTCATCTCTAAGCAGTGGAATGAACTTCCGGAGAAAAGTAAGGTATCTGATGAAAGATTTCTTTCTTGTTAAACAACTACCTTTTTTTTCTGTGTCAATGCTCAGTGAGTCAGCTCCAAATCTTACATTCTTTGCTATAATTCCTTTAATTATAATTTTGATTTTGTTTTGAATAAATTGTCTTTAAATGTTCTTGACAAAAATTAGTGAACGTAATTTTTTAAACCCTCTATCCCGTGGGTATCACAAAAAAAATCTGATTTATACAAATTACTTAAAGAAAAAAGCACTTAGCTGAAAACGGTTTGCCAGAACCCCCTAATCAAAGGGTTACTTCTTCCTAATTGTTTTAAGATGTTTGAAGGCACATTATACTTTATCTCTTGAGTGACTCTCCGCCTAACGAGTGGCATTGTCGATTTAGAACGGTACCCCTTAAAACTCTATTAAAGAAATAAAAAGGAGATAGATATCTCGTTTATCATATTAAGCGTTTAGAATTCCGCCAGTTTCCTTGTCTGTCTCTTTGCCATACATTCGCTAGTATATTTTATTGGGAAACCAAAATTGAAAATAAAAAATGGCCGGCAGTCCGTCATATTTAATGAGACAAAATTTACAGGGTACTTCGAACATGCCCTTCTATAATTTGAGGGTTACTTGAAATTAACAGGGGTCCATATAACTCCGTTTCTGATCCTTAATGCCAAATGGGATCGGGGTTAAAGGTACTTTTATGAGTATGTGAATACAATGTGAACTTTGGCAATATGTTTCTGGACGTGTACTACAAGTTAGAAATGTGTTACTTCATTTGCGGTGTTAAAAGATGTAAATATCAGGATGGATTTTTCCTACAACTTGACATCACACTTCCAATTGTTTACAATAACAACATGGTTAATTTCTGCATATAAAATCAATCAATCAACATTTGCGTGGGTTCGTATTGGATGAAATTATATGGACCCCTGGAAATTAAGTATACATTTAACAGTCCCTTTAATATTTAGAAGCCCTACTTTGAGAATCATCAATCCCAACTAGAGATCTACAGGTCATCTAGGAGTTTCAACAAATAAGCAACAAGTAGAATTCTTTGACGAAACAGAAAGTTTTCGGGAGGGGGGGGGATTACTTTTATGAGTTCTGTTATTTTGTTTCATATTTTTATTTGGATTAAGCGTCTCATAATAAAACGGAATCACATGCGTTAATTTCTAGCCAGATCTAATTTATCCTCATTGTACAAGGATTCATTGATTACAATATTCTTCTCAAAAAACCTGAAATATTTTAAATTTTTTTCTGCTATTCCAAAATGTCTAATGTTAAACTCCCTGCAGGAAGCACATGGATGCCCTGCCTACAGACGAGATAGAAGTTCTCAAGAAGGAGAAGACGGAAAGGAGATTTGAAAAGAAACTCAAGAAGGTCAGCAGAATCCGCGATTTTAAAGCTTCGGCTCGAGTCTTAATTTCTGAAATCCAGCTTTTAAGACCCAATCTTAGATCCAACTCTTACAACAGCTTGTGTCACGTGATTGACAGCTGCACGATTTTAGACTCGACTTACGAACTTAGGCCCAATGAAAATAAAACCGACCTTGGCTGGTTCTCATCAAAACCGGAATGCGCCATTTCCAACCGTGAAATCCGCCAAACACCATAATAACCCGGTTTTATGAATTCAACTCTGCATGTGTGGAAAATTAGATGCAACTTAAATCCAAAAGCCCAAGCCGTCAATAAGGCCCGACGGAAGCTTCGACCTGAGTCCGTTAATCCGGAATTTTTAAAATCGCGGGCCCAGGGAAATATATTTTCATCAAAAATCCCCCCCTCCCTCTCAAGAATCATTTTTCCTCCTTGTGTATGAATGTATAGAGGTTTTTTGCTAAGTTCTGGAAAAAAATTAGAAATGTTTTTTGTTGATAAAAATGTCAGTCAGCTGATGAACAATTTTGGTATGAATCTGACTAAAGATCTTCCAACCCTTGTCATATTTATACTCATCCTGATCTGCAGTTAACTAAAAAGCGCCCGACTCTCATTGTTTTATAATAATCCATATCTTGATCTTTAGTTGAGTAGAGAGATTACAGCTCTGACTTAAGGTCTTCTGAACAGTCGTTAATTGATTATGATCATTATCTTGATCTTCTGTTGATTTAAGACCTCAAAGTTCTGACTTGAAATCTTCCAGCCCTTGTTCTTCACTATTAATTGTTTTCTGGATCTGCATTGAACTATAGAGATCAATTTTCTAAATAAAGATCGTCCAACCCTTATTGCTAAATTTTGATAATAATCTTAATTGTAGTTGTGTAGAGAGATTAAAGCTCTGAATAAGGATCGTCCGACTCTCTCGAATGCGTTCGCCCTGTTCGTCCAGGACTATATGAAGGAGAACACCAGCCCAGGGAACCAGGCAGAAAAGGTATTGCAGTGATATTTCCTTTAAATCAGTGCTTAGGATCCGGATCCGCAAAAATATGTTCATCCACGGATCCGGATCCAATGGGCAAACAGCCACTAAAAAGGAATTTTTTTTGGGAGGATTAAAATAAAAGCACTGCTTTAAAGGGACTGTATACGTAATTACAAGTGACCCTCCATTTATAAAGTTGGTCTTCTACTTAACTCATGGTGTATGTACAAACATTTAAGGACATTTTCTTAATGTTACACGTTTCAAGGTGTAAATCAGAAAAGGAGAAAATGGCACCCTTGTTCAGGGAAAATTAACAATGAGAAATGAGTTGATTTGTAAAGAATAAATACCGGCCCTTTCCTTTTTTACTTGCAAACATGTTATCTATCTATCTATATAATAAAACAAGATAGTCGTATATATATAATATATATATTTATGTTACCTATAGCCGGCCAAACGACTGGACCGAATGGGCTGAAATTTTTGTGGACACTCATGGCTGGCCGGGGGGATGTTATAGGCTAAAGAAATCATTTTTTAAAAATTTTATTTTTTTCCACGGGCAACGCCTCTCATCTCTAAGCAGTGGAATGAACTTCCGGAGAAAAGTAAGGTATCTGATGAAAGATTTCTTTCTTGTTAAACAACTACCTTTTTTTTCTGTGTCAATGCTCAGTGAGTCAGCTCCAAATCTTACATTCTTTGCTATAATTCCTTTAATTATAATTTTGATTTTGTTTTGAATAAATTGTCTATAAATGTTCTNAAGGATGTGGAGTAGCCTGGAAGGATCTATCTGAAGCTAAGAAGAATATAAATATTATTGTATTGTATAGATGAAAGGATGTGGAGTAGCGTGGAAGAATCTATCTGATGCTAAGAAGGCTGAATATAAAGCTAAACACGAGAAGAGTAAGGAAGCCTATCTCAAGGAACTTAGCAAGTGGGAGAGTGCTATTGAAAAAGATGGAAGGTAAATCATCTACTTTTTATTGCGAAGTTTTCTGGAAAACATTGCGGATTTCCATTTTAAACTACGTCAAAATCGTTAATTTGCCAGAAAGTGAAATTTTGATTTATTTTTGGGTCCCAGACCAATGTTGCCAACTGTCACTTTGTAAAGAAATATTTTTGAAATATTATAGATATAAAATATTATAGATATAAAATATTATAGATATAAAATGGGAGTTGTGTTAAAATAAGCGCAACATCCCCAGGCCCTCCTACTTGGTTTGTTTTTTGCTTATATTTTCTTTCAAGGTCAAAATTTGGATCGTTCTACCATTTTTTTATGATAAAAAATACTGGAAGTTTTATCAAAAGTTGTTTTTAAACCACCCAAAACAAAGAATAACACTACCCAGTTGCGTCAGGCTTAATTCCATTATGAATCTGGGTGAACTTTGTAATCTATTACAAAAAAAAATACTTTAAAAATAGATATTTCAACACACAAGCCCTACTTAAAGACGTATCTAAACTATAAAATATGCCAGTATATAGTGTGTTCAGTCCAACCTAAAGTCTTACAGTTGCCACACAATCTCTATATGAACCCCTACGCAATACCCGCCCGCCCCCCTCTCCTTAAATCATCTTACATCTATTTTTGTTAGGAAACAAACCCTGGAAGATTTGAAGGCTGAGTTTTCTAAAGTGAAGAAGGCTGAGACTGATTACAAGATTAACGGCTGGTTCAACTAGATCTAGACGCTGATTACAAGATTAACGGCTGGTTCAACTAGATCTAGACGCTGATTACAAGATTAACGGCTGGTTCAACTAGATCTAGACGCTGATTTTTATCCAACACAACAAAATATTATGATTGTTCGATTATCACTTAAAGTGACTGTCGACGTAATTTCAAGTGACCCTCCATTTATAGAGGGGTATATTCTTTTTTACACTGTTACTCTTAATCCTTCAGCTGAGCAAAGTTTATAAAGATTTTCTTATCAAAATTGTCAATTTCTAACTGTGGTGTCTCTTTTAATGTGACATGCGGATTTACGCTGCTGAAACACTTAGGTTAAACTAATAATTTTACTCCCATAGAATAAAATAAAATATCCTCCTCATCGTAACTCGGATAAGGGATTAATGGGCACCGTTGCGAATCGGACCTGTAACATGCAAATATGGATGGTCATTTAAAATTAAGTCAATAGTCCCTTTGATACTGAAGAGATTTCATGTGCCGTGTCCCAAAATTATAGTGTTCGAATGCATTTAATTTATAATGCTCACAGCTGAGAACTGAAATGAACAACAACAAAAATTAAACTTTCCTCACTGAGAAAGATTAACTCATCTCTCATTGGCCAAATCCTAAAGTGTTGACCATTAAGAAATCGGTTAGTCCTCCTGCTATGAGAGAAAAAGTTTAACCAATCCAGTATTTGAAAAGTTTCCGGTTCAGATTCAAATTCATTCTTTTTGTAACACAACTGAGCTTAATGTCTCCCTATAGGTTAAATGGTAAAATGTAAAAATATATTTTTTAAATAATTTGAAGAAGAATGGAAAATGAATGCTCTGATTGCTAGAATTAGTGGAAATAAGCATTTCAGGTATAATATTTTTAGGAAACATTTTAACATTTTATCGATTGATATTGACAAATTGTCTTTTTACAACAATAGTATATGGAAATAAATAAATTTAAAGAGATAGGAGAATGATTTTTCCAAAGAATTATTAAGATAGCATGCTTAAATCTTCCTTGAGGTCATGAGAGTCCCCATCATTTTTTTATTTATCCAATGAAACAAGCCTACTGGGAATATAAATTTAAGATTCCCCCACCCTCCAAGAATTTTGATTTTTGGAAGGGAAATTTTAAAAAATTATCCTTTTTGATACTTTTCCCCAAAAGTTCCATTATTTACTCCTATATATCATTTATTTTTCCAATTTAACGATTAATTTTTTTAAAATTTCCCGTTGTACGCAAACATACCTTACTTCTGGAGGGAAAAAAACAATGTTGAAAAGGAATGCTTTTCAAGAAAATATACAACCTTGCATGCCAAACATAAATACTCTCTATTTTAGATTTGGAGTTCCCTTTTTTCTCTTTATATTCGGTGGACAATACGCTCTCAGGAAACAATATGTCGCTTTATTTGTTAAAAAAAATAAATCCTTTGAAAAATTCTGAAAGTTTTAAATTGTTGTTCAAATGAAATTCGGAGGTCGCCAATCTACAACACTTTCGATATCCACTGTGACAACTTATAAATACAAAGAGATTAGTGCCTAATCCCTTAGTTTTAGTTGTTTACAGCGTACTGCAATCACTGTATATCAAACAGGAATTACTTAAATCAATAGGAAGGCGCAAAATACAAATTCCTCAATTCCTGGCTTTACAACCAGAAGTTTTGACCTCTGTTCAATTTTCTCTGCTCAGCCATGCAACACATTTACTCATTTCTCTAGTTCAAAATATTGAAGGAAATTGTCGAAATAGTTCTATCCTCTAATTCTGACATATTCTGATCCCAGAGAGTTCCGTGAGATTCGTTACGATTCAAACTTAAATCCCCAAGCAAACTCCAAACTTCGTAAGTTTATATAAAAAAAAATTATAAATAATGTAGTAGCCTGTAGGACTTATGTCAACCACTCTCATATGGAATTATTATCGGCTCAACTATATACCATTTTAGATATAATGTGTTAATTCTTATTAATCACTTATTTGGGAAGTGGGAGGTGGGGGGGGGGATATCCTAAGAAAATTATTTTCTTTTCACCTAAATTCTGAAATAATTATTGGATAAAATTCAAAAGCATAGCATATAAAAAAGCATCTTTTAAGAGAGGGTATTTTGAAAATATACACTTTTCTACTTATTGGAAGTATGCAACGATTCCCGTTAAAGTAATTCTCTTTTTTTAGTAAAACCTGAAGAGGCCTTTGCTGACTTCAACGAGAAGAGTGGGAAGAAAATTAAGTTTGAAAAATCCAATAAATCTGCCGAGGAAGAATTAGATTCTTTAGGAACACAAACTTTTAAGTGGATTTAAAACTTGTTGATTCTTCGATAATAAAAAGAATTATTATTTCATTACAAACCAATCGGTGCTTCTTATGTTTTTGTGAGATTTTTGGAAGAGAATTTTACGTACAAATAAAAAATTCTTATAAATAAGCATTGTTTGTGCACTTTTACAATTTGTGTGCTGGTACAGATAAAAAGATTGATTGGGATAATTGGGAGAACAAGCGCGGCCCCCGGCCTTGGGAGGATAATCAGGAACCTGATAGGGAAATTAAGGTAAGGCCCCCCCCCCCCTTTAACAAACAATAAGATAATTATTTATTTTAAAAATGTTTCAGCGTGTTGTGAAGAAACCGGTTACGGTAGCTGAACTTCTGGGATAAACAATTCAAAGGAAGAAATCCGCGAAATTTAAATTGCCAGAAAAAAAAACATTCAAGATGGCGGCCAGAATGTGCAACTTTCTTCAGCTTACTGCTAAAACTGCCAGACCAGCGATAAGGTAGGGGTTTTTTTTGAATTGGTGTTGGTTATAATTATACTGAATCGTTGATAAATATTTAACTGAATATTATTATCTTAAATTTTAGAAACATAAGCAGCACCTCATGTCTCATGATCCAGCGTACTCAACCTAAGATGAAGATCGAAACCATGAAACAAGTAAAAAATGCTTTGTAGAAAAAAATTTCGTCAATTTATAAAGTATAAATCCACGAATTCACGTCTTAGATAAAGTTCGAACATTATAAAACTGATTAAGTACACCGTACGATTTATGTACAAATAGGCGACACGTGTTGGTTTCTTCCAAGTTTACATTTTTACTGTTTAAAGGTTGACGTAGATTCTGCTGATATACAGAAGAAGTTGGGAAACATAAATATGGATTTTGTTCGCAAAGCTGAGAAGAAGAATAAAGAGAGGGCAAAAATGCACAGGTTAGATTTGGTTAGTTATTTGGTGGGTTGCCGGGTTAATGAATTGACTGCTTGATTGTTTTGTGGGTTGGTTTAACTTGTATGATTGATATTTATTGCTTGATTGGTTGGTTGGTTGTTGGGTTGGTGGGTTGGTTGATGGGTTGATAAGTTGTATGGTTGATTTTGATGGTAAATTAATCAGTTTATTAATTGAAAGATTGAATACTTGGTTGGTCGCCTGATTGGTTGGTTACTAAATCTTGGTTTAGAACTGCAATGTTGGAAATAAATAAATGTTTACTAAAGAAATATATAAAAATAATTTTTAGTTGTTTTTGATTTTTAAGGTTTTTCCGTCGAACTGATTGGATGATTGCTGCATTCTGTTTTTCTCTTGTTATCGGTATCTATAGTTATACAATGTTTGCTATTCAACAGGAACAAAATGCCATTTAGTCCGCCATTTTTAGTTTTTTTGTTAATTTTTTTATTAATACAGTCATAATCCTGGAATTCTCAACACGTACGTTTTCACTGCTGTGACCAGTTTTAATCAATAGCGAGAAATAGTTGACCCTCTATCTTGTATACCTACAGCTTGAACTGATGCACAAGAGAAACGGTTAAACTATGTCTGTACGGTTTAGCTTTTTCTCGTTCTTTAATCATAAATTTATTCATAGCCACTTCTTTATTTCTTCAGTCATTTTTCAAGTATTTTTTAGCATTGATATTTATTTATTTCTTCGGCTGTTTTTCTTGTGTTTTTCAGTAATTTCTTTATATAAACTGAAATTCATTATCCAGTGCACTACTGCAGCTGTGTAATAAGCTTTAATTGTTTTTTCTTGTTTGTTTTCTAATCAAAATGGTGTTTTGAAAAAACAGGAAAAATTCTTGGATGACTTCGATATGCCCGAGGATATTGATAGAACTGAGAAGACAAAATAATTTTAGAATCCCCAAACACACATTTATACATATTCGGAACACTACAAGTGAAAAAAAAGTGAAAAAAGACTATTTTAAGAAAGTAGAAAATTAGTAAAATCAGAATGTCGGTCAGCCGGATTCCTCCCCTTCCTACTGTCAGTGATATTTTGAGGTGAATTTTTTATCTCCATATCTACTGTGCCCACTTCTAAATTTTGAGGATCAAGTGCTTAATTTTTAATCTTAGCTATCACTCGTATACGACCAACACGAGATATCCAAGAGAAAGTGATTTTAATACTTCAACTGAAAGATTCAATTAACCGCTTGATCCTGGAATTCTCAACACATACGTTTTTACTGCTGATGGAATTTAAAGAATTTGAGCCGCGGATTAAATCCGCCAAAACCCGGTTTAAATTAAGCGCCGGCTTAAATCTTGAAACATTTGATACAATTTTAAGTGGAACCAACCATATTTAAACCACGGCTTAAACTTAAACCGCCGCTCAAATTCTTTAAATTCAGCCACAGATTTAATAAATAGCGAGAAATAGTTAACCCTCTCTCTATCAACCTACAGCTTGAACTGGTGCACAAGAGAAATGGTTAAAGTATGTCTGTACGGTTTAGCTTTTTCTCGTTCTTCATTCAATTGTCCCTGGCTCCAAAGTCATAATGAATAAATAATGGATGAACACTAGCAGAGAAGTAAACTAACTAATTGTAAAAGCCCGACTACCCAAATTACCATATATAATGTTTAAAACTATGTTGGCATCAACAGGTTGTTTTTAACAATAATAATCAAAAGTAGGGGTCCAACTGATTTTTAATTAGTTAAATAAGTCCAAATAAATGATTTTTTTACAGGCTCAAAATGTTCGTTGATTGATTGATTTATTATTTAATTTAATTAGGATGTACAATATCCGCGCTAAGAAGCAGCTGTCGCAAAATTTTATTATGGATCCCCGGCTTCTGAGGAGAATAGCAGAGGTACTAGTTTATAATTAGTAACTTTTTTAATGAATCTAACATTAATGTTTTTCTTTTTTTCGCGGAAAGGATTTGTCATAGAAAGGATTTTAGGAAAATACATTGAAATTCATTTAATGAATTTTAATGGAGGTATAAAGGACTGGATGGCCGGATTGGAACAAGTTGGGAAAGTGGTCCCCTCCAGTCAGCGGTCTGATGGGTCCCGCAGATTGCAGATTTTTTTCGTTATATTTATATTAAAGAGGCCACACTCTGCAGTCAATAAACCTTACATTTTTCTCTGCGGTTACGGTAGCCAGTTAAGAGCAACAATTCATATTTCAACTTCCAAAAACGATACAGAAGTTAAAATCCAAGAAATCTTTTAAAAGTATTGAGTAGGAATGTTCAGTAATGGTTACCTATCATCTTACCTAAATAAAATAAACGAATGGATTATTAAACAGTCAATATTTATTTTTATTTTTGATTATTAATGGATATTTGTGATTAGGTTGGATATACACCTTGGAGATGTTCTATCCTTTAATATGCAGAACATATTTCCAGATGGACTCAGGGATACAATACTTATTTACAATAGATTTACAGGGCGATTCCCACCTTAGCATTTGGTACACATTTCCCGGATATTTCTAATTTCATTGGTGAATTAATTTATTTTGATGTAAAATTTTGTTAACTCTGATCGGGCATAAACACAACGACCTTGGGCTAATTGGTTAAATCTTCTGAACTGTTATTTAAAAATATATATATATTATATCCAATTTAAACTTTATAAAGCCTTTGCGACTCTCGTTGTGTTCACGTTTTAAACAAAGTTTTTATTCTTAAATGAAACTTATGTAAAATTAACAATTTGTATGGGGTGGCGGCTGAGAAACTTCAAAAATCAGTCATTTTCAAATAATTTTGAACTGTAAATTATACCAGTCCTCCTTACTATCTATACAGTGTTGAAGATCCATTTCATTTTGATACAAATCCAGATCCGGGTCCTGATTTCGCCCAGAAAACAATGGATCCGGGATCCAGGTCGTGAATATTTCACTTGTATTTTTATGTTCATACTTAATAAACCATGCAGAGACTATGAAGTTTTAATAATCGCTAAATAAAATGTTAATTTTTAGAAGGTTTTGTTGTATTTTGACTCTTGTATCCGGATCTGTGGTTCCGCCAAAAATGTAGCGGATATATTTATTGTATCTCTAAATACAGAAAGGATTGGCTAGAAGAGATACCGGATATAAGAGTTGTTGGCAACCTTCCCTTTAATGTATCCACTCCCCTCATCATCAAGGAATGAAACAATCAAGCTTATGAATTAGTTTTGAATAGACTTATTTGGTTTAAATGCCGTTGGGTGGTTAGATATTTTTTTTGGGAGGGTTTGAGGTGATTTGCTTAGATTGTTAGTTAATAGGTTGGTGATTGCTTGGATGGTTTGTTTGTTCGTGTTTTTTTATTTGTTTGTTCGTTGCATGGTATGACAGATGGTTGTTTGTCCGGTCAAATAATTAATGTTTCAATTTTTGTAATTATTTGTTGCTTTGATGGACGCTTTGGTTGTTTATAACGATTTTTCACCGTTTTTTTTAATTGTTGATTAATTAGTTGACTAACGCGTTTGCTTCATACTTGATTGATTGATTATCTAGTGGTTGCGTGCAATGTCTACTCAATCCAGTATATTCAGCTATGGTCGGGTTCCCCTTGTTCTTACTTTCCAACACGAGGTGGCGCACAGGTAAACTCACTTTCCAACACAAAGTGACACACAGGTAAACTTACTTTTTAGCACGAGGAGGCGCACAGGTAAACTTACTTTCCAGCACAAGGTCGCGCACTGGTAAACTTACTTTCCAACATGAGGTGGCGCATAGAGTTAAACTTAAATTCCAACACAAAATGGCGCAGAAGAAAACTTAATTTTCCAACACAAGGTGACGCACAGGTAAACTTACTTTCCAACACGAGATGGCGCACAGGTTAATTTACTTTTCCAACATGAGGTAGCGCATAGGTAAATTTACTTTCCAACAGAAGGTGGCGCACAGGTAAACTTAGTTTCCAACAAGATGTGGCCTCACAGGTAAATTTACTTTCCAACACGAGGTGGCGCACAGGTAGACATACTTTCCAAAATGAAATGGAAAACAGGTAAACTCACTTTCAAACATGAGGTGGCGCACAGGTAAACTTACTTTCCAACAAGCGGTGGCGCACAGGTAAACTTACTTTCCAACACAAGGTGGCGCACAGGTAAACCTACTTTTCAACAAGCGGTGGCGCGCTGGTAAACTTACTTTCCAACAAGCAGTGGCGCACAGGTAAACTCACTTTCCAACACGAGATGGCGCACCGTTAAATTCACTATCCAACAAAAGTTTGCGCACAGGTTAACTTACTTTTCCAACACAAGGTGACGCACAGGTAAATTACTTTCCATCACGAGGTTGAGCACAGGTTAACTAACTTTCCAACATGAGATGGCGCACAGGTAAACTTGCTTTCCAATACAGGGTGGTCGTATAGGTAAACTTACTTTACACACGATGTGGCCCACAGGTAAACATGTTTTCCAACACGAGGTGGCGCACAAGTAAACATGCTTTCCAACACGAGGTGGCGCACAGGTAAACTCCCTTTACAACACAAGGGGCCATACAGCTAAACCTACTTACCAACACGAGGTGACGTACAGGTCAGCTCATTTTCCAACACGAGGTGGCGCACAGGTTAACTTGCTTTCCGACATGAGATGTCACACAGGGAAACTTACTTTCCAACACAAGATGGCGCACAGGTGAACTTACTTTTCAACAGAAGAAGGTGGTGCACAGGTTAACTTACTTTCTAACACAAGGTGTTCTAAAATGGTTCAACCCCTTCAAAATCTAAAACTTTTCCTTCTAGAATGATCGCTGCCCCTGGAGATCCTGAAAGGTCTCGTCTGAGCGTGGTTTGTCAGAACTGGGCTAGAGTAAACTACGAGTTCATGATTCCAGCTGGAGCATTCGTTCCTGCACCTGAGGCATGTTTGATTAACATGCAAACTTTTTTTAAACAATTTCCAACGAATTGTCAAGCGACTCTTCCTTTGCATACCCTTATTAGAGTAGTAAATTCCACGGCCAACATTGAACCCCCCCCCCCCACCACCACTCCATGGTTAGAAGTATAGTTTGAGTGAAATATCAATGTTCAAATCCCGCCCCCCCTGCACTGGTTTAAAAAATATAGTTTGATTGTATATCTAGGTTCAAGTTGGATTGGTTTCCTTCAACCCTCTCACTAAACCCTACATTGATTTGCCCTTCCCTCTGGTCAACAAGGTTGTCTCAGCAGTATTCAGGGATTCAGATTTAATAGTTAAGATATAAAATCAACCTCCATTTAAAGAGTATCATATGTCCGATTCACAATAGAAACCTTAAAAGCTGCGTCTGATCAAGAATATATTAGATATCTATGTTTCTCTATGAAAATTAATAATTATCTTTATAATTGAGTAAATGGAGGAAATTGTCATTTTAGGACCTTTGACGTGACAGGTCAAATAATGAGTTTTTGGGCGGATTTTTCTTGCCTGGTTCGTTGGATCCATAATTTACCAGATTCTTAATTCAATATAGAACTGGGATGTATATGTAAAGCAGTAACCCGTCCATAGGCTGATGATGAAGGCCTTCTACGAAAGTAGACCCTAACCATTTCAGAATTTTACACTTGTCAAGCTAGAAAAACGATGAAATAATCCACTTTAACGGATCAGTGAAAGGTTTAAAGGGTGAATCAGATATGAAACCGCAACCATAGTCCCTTTTAAACCAATCCTTTCTATTTTCTTTCGATTTTTGTTTTCACTTGAGAGTGAATATTCTGTGAATTATAGAAAAGTATTGAAACTTTCATTGTTTATTATTTTTTATGCCTGGTAAAAAAATACCAATGAAGGTTGTTGATATTTAAAATGTTTAATTAAAAAGTATTAAAGAAAATGTTGACTCAGTTTTCTAGAGAACCCACTGTGCCTGATTTACAAAGGAATCTTTGAAACCTTTTTTTCTGATTAACGATGAGGGAGATATCGACATTTTTATCTTGAAAATGAGATGAATTCTTTCACCCTTCTTCCTTACATTTTCTGCAAACATCCATAAGTGATTTATTAAAAATTGCATTTGGAAATTATTTATGCTCAAAGAGAAAAAAGTTTATTTATAATATTTGAATAAATTATTGAATCTTGAATCTGGAACTAGTGGTAAGAAAAAGAGTATATCCAATACAGTTAAAAATCTTTTTCCGCAGAAACTGGAACAGGATCTAGGTATTAAATATTACAACAGGGATTATTTCAAGTAATGAATATGTATAAAGGATGAAAGGCTAAATTAATTAATTAATTAATTTTTAAAGGGTTAATGAATTAATGAACGAATAAATTAAATTAGGAATAAATGAATGAACGAACGAATTCATGAATTAATTAATTAACTAATAAATTAATGAATGAATCAATCAATGTGAAAGGATGGAAAAAGGATGAATTAATGAATAATTTAATTAATGAATGTATACTTAAAGGGAGACAGATGCTAGGTTTGTCTAGAGTGAGTGGATCTACTAAGGCGATTAATCTCGGGTAAACATATTTTTAATATTATTATTTAAAATTTACGCAGTCGTGTTTCTATTCAACATATTGTATTATTTTTTTTGTATTTTTTGTTTATTTGGAACATTTTATATAATTAACGAATTAATAATATGCAAGACTTAATTATTTGAAATATCAAATAAATTGGGTGTTAGGGTGATGTGCAAGTTTAAACTTTTTTGTGTTTTTTAATAATTATTTTTGTTAAGAATGGATGATTTAAACCGTCTTTGCCACGCTTACAAATATTTAACGGAAATAAACCCAACACTCGCTGATTATAAAAGGTAAATAATTTTTTTCTTTTATATTCTGTCAAATTCAATTGAACAATGATATTTTATTAGATTGAAGAAACTCGTTAAAGTCATCTATGAATTTTTCATTTTTTTCTTAGCTTTGAAAAATTGTGTTTCAAAATATGGGTAATTTAGGCATGTGACGCCAGAGGCTACAGAGGAAGTTCTTATCGGACCTCCGCCATTAGTTGGTCTCCAGACTGCTTAGTATTGTTCTAGTCTTACTTTCCTCTGGATAGAAAAGGTTCTCTTAGATGTGTGTACTTTTTTTGGTGGTCTAGAACCTCCTTCGATGGTCAAAGACCTTCTTGGGTAGTTTAGAAATTGAGGGACCTTCATGGCAATCTAGCAAATTTCACCATTCTTGAATGCGGAAACCAATGTTTGACCTTTCTTTTGGGAGAGTATTGTCTTAAATTATAACAATATTCTTCAAAGTCTCGACATTATGTTATGTGAAATCTTTGAACCAATAGTGATAAAATTATTTATTCAGAAAGACAAGATGAGACAAGGAAGAATTTCAACAGTGATAACATACAGAATAAAGATAGGCTGTGAACTGCAGTCCATGCCAAGATTATTTTTATTGGATTATTCGTGAATTCTTGATCAGACAATAGAATAGAATCTATGCTAGCAGTTTTAGTACTCTTTACTATGTATGCAAGGGTGCAGAAGAAAATTGGATGAGACTTCTCTTTCTTCTTCCAGTGTCTTCAGCTAGTTCAAAACAAACAAGAGAGAGAATTAGAAAATAATGTCTTATTTTTCTTTTTCTTTTTAGTGATTATAGTCTGAAAGACAAATTAATTATGTGTCTTATTTTCAGAAGTTTTAGAAAATTTTATCGCCTAACAGATTGAAGATGAGCTCAGCGTACAGAAACTTCATGAAAGGGATTTTCTTCATTTTAAATTTTTTAATTGTTACAATAAAATGTCAGATTTTTTGTGGATTTCTTAAAATCAACTCGCGGATTCCGACATGTTGATTTTTGATACTTTAAAGAATATCGTTGCCAATTGTTTTTACCTTATAATTTTCACGAATAATGTTTTCGATGCTCTTAAAAACAAAAATGAAAATTAGACATCAAGATTTTAAAAATCGCCTCTCTCAAACATAATTTTTTTATTTTAAATGAAGAAAAATTTAGTTCTTGAAAAATGGCCTCTGGACCCTCCAAAAAAAGGGAAAGATATTGGTGAAGCAATCAGGGAGCAAAATATGTTAATTATTTTTAGATTTATTCTAATTAGTAAGTTTGGCCATCTTTGTTTTATAGATAATTACTTATCGATAAAGGGACTGTAAGTGTCATTTCAAATGACCCTCTACTCAAAGATGTCATATGCCCGATTTACAACGGTGTCCTTGAAACCTTAATGTGATAAAAAATGTGGAAGATGTCATCGTTTTTCTGACTGGAAAAGTGTTAATTCTAAAATTTCTCCATTGCTTCTTTTAAGCAAGGAATATGCAAGTCTTGTCCCACAGAACCCGAAAATGAAAACAGCTTGAAGAAACAAAAACATGGATATCTAATTCATACTTGGACTAGACAAGCTTTTAAGGTTACCGTCGTAAATCTTTCATCGCCATCATTGCACGGAGGCTCACTTGAAATTACGCTTACAGTCCCTTTAAGCAGTCATTGCTGTAATGAATTATGAATATATTTTATTTATCTGACTTCTACCAAGCAATTAATATTCTCATGAAAAGTAAATTTATGTTTGTTTTTCTGATTTTGTCTACCAAGCAAACAATATTGCCATGAATAATAAATATATGTTGTTTGTTTGTTTGACACTTACCAAACCAATTGCCATCAATAATAAATATACATTTGTTTATCTGATTTCCTAAGCACTCAGATTCAATATTGCCATGAATAATAAATATACATTTGTTTATCTGATTTCCTAAGCACTCAGATTCAATATTGNTTGGTTCCACTTAAAATTGTATCAAATGTTTCAAGATTTAAGCCGGCGCTTAATTTAAACCGGGTTTTGGCAGATTTAAACCACAGCTCAAATTCTTTAAATTCCATCTCAGAGTTACTTCTTTTTAATCAAAGGTTATGACAGAGCCGAATATTTGTTATTTGGTTGTTTTTATAAAACAAAACCGGCCGTTTATTTCATGAAGAAGAAAAAAGAAAAAAGAAATGGAGTTTTAGAAATAAATGTGTAGAAAAGAAAAATTTCTCTCACAATTAAATAATATTTAAAATGTGTAGAAAAGAAAAATTTCTCTGAAGATTAATTAATATTAAAAAAAAATTATTTCATGACTTAAAATTATTATTTTAGGCAAATTCAAGCAAGTAAATTATTATCGGACAATCATTATCTTAATAAATATCCAAGACTATATGATTCAACATTTACAGGTAGATTTTTATTTTACAAAAAAATTGCGGATTAGAAGTGGAAACTTTGCCCTTTAGACCTCTATCTGAACAACAATGAGAAAGATATTTAAGCTTTTCATATTTCTTGATAAGAAATTAATTTAGTTTATTTCCTTAAGAAGTCTTATTAATTATTAATTCATATTAATTTTACTGTGCTTTAAATCAAATTTGTATTGTTACAGGGGTGGCTCAGGAACATTTGAAAACTATAACTTCGACAGAGATTATGGCGGAGATTTCAGGTTCGATTACATGATTCTTTAAAGTTGATTGAATTGGTTGGTTTAGGTATGTCCGATTCACAACGTTACCCTTTAACGCTTTTTTTCGGATCAAAAATAGGGGAAGAGTATCGTTATTTTTAGCTTGAAAAGTAGTAACCACTGACAAGATCCTCCAGTACGTGTTTCTCAGAAACTGAAATGCGAAAGTCACTTTATAGAGAAACCACAATTGAAAATGATCAATTTTATTGTCAAAACATGCATATTTTTTATTATAAATCCCACAAATTATTTAGTTATTCGGGCTTGCCACTCTATAAATGGAAGATCACTTGAGAATGTTTTGATATAATAATTTTGTTTAGGTACCTCTAAGTTGACCTTCCTACAGCGCCTGCGCGGGTTAGGATCTAGTTCTTCCTCATGACAGTTTTCAACTACCTCATCTTAATCTTACATATATTTATTAAAAGAAAAGTTTGCTAAATATTCAATATTTAAAGGGAAGGATTTCAAATTATTCATAAAGTTGTTAAAATTATCATCATTGATTGGAAAGATAAACAAATTATCCATTATTTATGGAAAAAGTACGCAAATTATTCATCAATTAAAAAAAACTTTAAAAAATTATCTAAGTTTAAGAAAAAGTACGCAAACTCTACTGAATTCTCGTTGTTCTATTTGTGAATTTCAGATTGTGCAATGATAATGTTAAAGTCCTGTTTGTCCGGGGGAATCCTGGGAAATCTATCATACTCGAGATACAGTTTTCTACTGAGAGAACAGCCTGGCCTTTTCAGAACATTCTTCGGGTCAGTTTTCATCCCACAAGTTAATATTTTACATACAGTAAGACCATTAAAACTGTTGAGCGTTGATTAGGAAGACGACATTTAAGAAATAGTGCGTGCAGTTAATTTTTTCACCAGTGCAGTGGCCTTATTCAGTGAAATGGGTCTGTGGACACTGCAAAGTTGATGTGTTTCGTGTTCATTGAACTATTTAAAATCATAACTTTAGTCCAAACAGTCGGCTTGCTATTCCACAAGTTAATGTTTTACATATAAAGGGATTTTTAGTAAGTTTAGGTTTTGAATAATAAGAAGTTTAAGATTATTTGTAAGTTGTTAAAATTCAGACTCGGAAGATTTAACCTGAGCCGGTTCTTTGCCCATCTCTCTTTGGTCAGAGCTTTATAATTCGAGCTCGACTAATAACAGATTTATAAAGTTTTAACTTCCTACAAATTCAGGATTTTTAATTTATTTAATAGTATATTTTTTACAAATCCAGTTGAACTTCATAAATTAAAAGTTAAAGTTAAAATATTGATTGCCGATGCACCTTTTTTTGAATTTTATTATATAACATGTTTCTTTTTAGTCCGAGTAAGCGACCGAAGCGCCCTCAGACCACTGCGGAGAAAAATAAAACGACACTTCTCTACCTAAGTTCAGCAGTGATCGCAACTGTGGGAGCTAGTTATGCAGCTGTTCCTTTATACAGGTAGCTGATAGGAAGATGGAAGCAGGCAATTTACGGGGGGAGACACTGGGGGTGGACAGTGTCTTCCTCTACTGGAGGAACTAGAGGCCCGTGCAGGGGGCGAAGGAAAAACAAAGCAAATGAAAGAATCGGGACACATAGAAAATCTTAAGTTTATTTTTTACTTCATTAAAAAATATTTTTTTATAACCACAAAAGTTTCATTGGGTTAATGAATAAGAATTGGGACACAAGGAAATACGAAAGTTTTTAAAGTATTTCTTCTTTCGGTTAATTTACCTAAAAAGTTCCGATAAACCAAAAACATCTGGTGTTGAGGGGTTGTTGATGTTATGCCAGGAGGGGAAATTAATGATTTTTTGGAAAATTATTTGTAAATCAATTATTTCAGGGTGTTTTGCCAGTCCACTGGTTATGGTGGTACCGTTGTAGAGGTAAGAGGAATACTAAATTTATTTGTTTGTTAATAAATTTTAACCCCCCCGTCTTTTACCTCCACGGAGCTTTGGGGAAAAAATAAGAAAATACCTATCTAACTAACGAGCCTTATTTTTACCATTTATGTTTTTCTCCTAACATGCATTTTAATTGTTTACTTTAGGGGTTTAGGGGTTTATAATTATTATTATTACTTTAGGGGTTTATAAAAATACTTTACAAGGAATATAATTATATTTTTGAACAAAACAATTATTTTCGGAAAATATACACCCCTTTCGGATCCTCCTTTAGGTTTTTTGTAAAATAGGAAATGCAGAAACAAGATTGGATTGTATTGTTCAGGGTCATGATGCTGAGAAGGTTGTGTGTATGCAGAAACAAGAGAATAGATTACTTACAATTAAATTCAACGCTGACACTGCAGCACAGATGCGCTGGAACTTTAGACCTCAACAGTCAGGGAGAGAATTGTTTATTAATTGAAAGGGAGTATTCACGCAATTTTAATTTACCCTAAATATAAAACAGACTAAGGCATGCCAAGTCACAACGATATCATGTTTTGCTCTCTGTAAAATTGGCTTGCGGATTTGTATAGCAGAGCCAAAGAAGAAACGTGTCACAATTCAAAAATGTTCATTCATTTTTCCTTAAACGTCATTTTTTCCCCCAATGCAGCAATTAAACCCCCCAACAAAAATTAAGCTCTGCACTTAAATATTTAACACCGTGGGGGGGGCCAGATAAATATTGACTCTTAAGGGTAATTTTAAATAACGTGGACAGTCCCTTTAATTAAAGAATGATTCCAATTTCTCCATTGCACAGTTGTTCATGTGCACCCAGGGGAAACAGCATTAGCCTTCTATACTGCTAAAAATCCAACAGAAAAGTAAGTCCTCTAGAACATAAAAGATAAAACCTGAGTTATCAAAATGAATTTAGAAAGTATACTAGTTCAAAGCAATGTTTGGGATTACTTTCATTTTGATGCAGATCCGGATCCTGGATAAGCAGTGAAAAAAGTTTAATCCTTTTTCGGATCCGGATCTAGGTCATAAACTTTTCTTTAAGATACTGATTCTTTTAATAAAAGAAAAATCAAATTTTTATTCTTTTAGCGTTTTTATGCTTAAATTTGATGAACCATTCAGAATAAGGAACATTCTAATAATTACTTTTTTCACTAGTTCAGATTTGGGTTTTAGAACGAAAAGGTTTTATTTACAGTTTTTGGTTGATACTTTGACCCTTGGAACTGGGTCTGTGGATCCGCATTTTGGTTGATACTTTGACCCTTGGAACTGGATCTGTGGATCCGCATTTTGGTTGATACTTTGACCCTTGGAATCGGATGATCCGCATTTTTGGTTGATACTTTGACCATTGGAACTGGATCTGTGGATCCGCATTTTGGTTGATACTTTGACCCTTGGAACTGGATCTGTGGATCCGCATTTTGGTTGATACTTTGACCCTTGGAACTGGATCTGTGGATCCGCATTTTGGTTGATACTTTGACCCTTGGAACTGGATCTGTGGATCCGCATTTTGGTTGATACTTTGACCCTTGGAACCGGATCTGTGGATCCGCATTTTTTTGCGGATCCAAATCCAGGAAGCCAACATATTGCGGATCCCTATAAGCTTAAAAGTGTTAGTTTAATGTTGGATGGCTAGAAAAAGTTACACAAGGCTATTTGATTTCAAGTGAGAGGTCGGTCACATTAGAGAAGTAGTTTTATCAAGCTATATCTGGTTCAACTGCTTCTCTTCTTTTACTAAATTACATCCTCATGTATTTTGAAATTGCCTATCTAAAGTCATAATCAGAAAGACCCGGAATTAATTCAAAGTTAATCAGGCGACTTTACATATATATCTCTCTGGCAATTTTAAATGCTCAAAAAAGGTAGACCACATTTTGGAAATGGCAGGGCTAGGGGCTATTTAGTGATTATCGTTTCATCAATCACATTTGTAAACTTTGGTTGTAAAGTCATCTGGTTAATTGTTAATTAATTCCGGGTCTTTCAGATTATGACTGTAACATAATGTAATTTATTCGCATATGTTTTAACTTGGCAAGTTGCATTTCAATGAATTGAATTTACTTCACTAACTGTTCATTATATTCTTCAAACCATTTCATGAGCATTGAGCATTGAGCAGTCTGAAACCCTCACAGTAAAATGCAAGGGTGGGTCAAAACAGAATCTATTTACTGTACATTGGTTGGACAGGAGCGCCGGCCCTTATATCATTGATTGACGGACTGACCTTAATAAAAATGATAATAATGATAATAATGATAATAATGATGA
Source organism: Eurytemora carolleeae (assembly GCF_000591075.1). Taxonomy (NCBI): domain Eukaryota; kingdom Metazoa; phylum Arthropoda; class Copepoda; order Calanoida; family Temoridae; genus Eurytemora; species Eurytemora carolleeae. The sequence continues at coordinate 394,341 of NW_019396280.1, read as the reverse complement.
TAATAATCATAATAATCATTATAATGATAATAATGATAATAATGATAATAATGATAATAATGATAATAATTACGGAATTTAGTGTATTCTGAATACAAAATTTTCTAATGGCCTCTCCTTACCTCTGTAAAATGTATACTACCCCTTTTCCACTTAACTTTTGTATAAAATATAAAAACCTATTTATTGTATTGATTGTACAGTACACTGTACGGATAATTATGTATGTTTACTGTTTAGACCTATTGATGGAGTATCTACGTACAACGTTGTTCCTTTCGAGGCTGGTCAGTACTTTAACAAAATTCAATGTTTTTGTTTCGAGGAGCAGAGACTTAATCCAGGAGAAGAGGTGAGAATTAATCCCCAAAACCAGGATTTAAGGTAGTGTTCATTTATTTTCAATTGCTGAACGGGACATTCGATAATTATATTTGCAATAACAGTATTGTTTGTCTTAATATTTGAAAAATTTAACATTGAAAATTGAAATAATTTCATCGCCTTGACTTAGTAGAACCTCTACTCTCTAGCTTAACCCAATGGCTTACAAGAGAAGTGGTTTAACTTAGTCTATGTAGTTCAACTACGCCTTGCTCTTAATTAGAGCTGGTCCGAGATTTTTTTAAGAGATGATTTTTACCATTTGTTTTATTAATATTATTATTTATGTTAGGTGGATATGCCGGTTTTCTTCTATATTGATCCTGACTATGTAAATGATCCTTTCCTGCAGAACTCGAACGAGATCACCCTTTCTTATACATTCTTCGAGTCCAAACCCGGGATGAAACTTCCCACCTTCAATCCTGGTGTCAGGAAATAATCTTCAAGGAAAACGCGTGAATTAAAATTTTGAAGAAATGCGCGAGAATATGGCGGAGATACTGATTCGCGGCATTTGTCAACATATGCACTCTCCTCGTGAATTTGCAACATGCAGAAGTATACACAACAATCTTGAAATAAAAAAAATGATGTCAAAAATAAACTCCTTAGTTTACGTGTACGTTTACATTTTAATGAAACATACAAATTATATATTCAGAATCGATTGTTATCAAAATGGGAGAACAGTTCTGCTTGAAATGGAATAATTACAGGTGAAATATTTTTTAACCACAAATGTAAAACTTGCCATATTCTAAATGGATTTTTGACTAACACAAAATTTATGTAAACTTATTTTACAAAAGAGAAAAAAATAAGTTTGAAAAGCTACCTTACTATATTTTTTAGATATCAATTTTTTGTAGTCTTTTCTTACTCCTAACATTTTTCAAAAAAAAACTAATCAATCAGATCTAACTCTTAGTGCTTATACCTTATACCTTTTACCTTACACCTAAACCTTTTATAGGTCTAACCTGACTTCAGCGTTTAAATCACTGCGAGAGGATGAAGATTTTGTTGATGTAACACTCTCCGCTGATGGGATAAATCTCAAGGCTCACAAGGTTTTCATTCAAGATAATTTTAAGAACAGGAATTTAGAGTGCTTTGCGTTCCTCAAACAATTAATTTTATTTTCTAATCTTACAAATAAAATAATGTTTTCAATCCAGTTATCATTTTCTTTTTAATCAGATTTTTTGTTAGCAGTTGGATTGTGCAGGCCTTTAAAATTATATTTTCTTGCCAAATTATTGCACTGTAAACCAAATTATCAGTGTTGTTATTTATTTTTTATTATATAGGAATATTTAAAATAAATTGATTTTTTAGGTTGTACTAAGCGCATGCAGTAATTACTTCAGGAATTCATCACTAACATCTATTTTTGGATTGTCAACTCATGAAAGCAAGATATTGGATTGAACCAAAATAGTTATAAATTGGATTTAATTATAAGAGTAAAATATTCGATAATATTAATATTGCAGTTTAATTTTGGGTTGGTGACTAATGAATGACTAAATCAAAGGGATCTGCTGCGGGGAATCTCTGTTTGGCAGCATCCTGTTCTTCTTCTTAAAGATATTCCTCTTCTTGATCTTTCATTGGTTCTAGGTATATAACCATATATTCCATATCAATAAGCTGATGAAATAAAAAATTGTGCCTGTTTTCTTTAAACTTTTTTTAAAATTCCTACCCCACTGAAAAAAAAAACATTTGTACTACTTAATTTTTTCCTTTTCGTGATATTTGGTTACTAGAATATGAGTTGATAAGCACTGCTTTCACTACTTTGACAGTGTCTTTTTGACAAGAATTTGATTTAATCCTCCCATGTTGGGGACGGTTTATAGCAAATCCTTCAACAATAGTATCAAAAAATGTGTAATGGTTGCACTTACCAAAATATTGTAGTTTACTGATCAGTGATCAGGATTCCAGAGTTCAACATTAAATCCTCTCATTTTATGTCTAGGTTAAAGAATGTATAAAACATCACGAAACCTCGACTAGACCTACAATTAATAATATTGTTGTCTGTAACAGAATTTGTATATCTGGGAGAAGTGAGTGTAGCACAAACTGATCTTCCATCCTTCCTCAATACTGCCGGGATTCTCAGGATTAAAGGATTAGCAGAGGATGAAGGTAGGATTAAAGGACTAGTGGAGGATAAAGGCAGGATTACAGTATTAGCAGTGATTGAAGCATTAGTTGTGGATAAAAGGACTAGTGGAGGATAAAGGCAGGATTACAGTATTAGCAGTGATTTAAGCAATAGTTGGGGATAAAAGGACTAGTGGAGGATAAAGGCAGGATTACAGTTAGGGATAAAAGGACTAGTGGAGGATAAAGGCGAGATTAAAGGAAAAGCAGGGATTTAAAGACTAGCATAGGATGAAGATAGGATTAAAGGACTAGTAACTGGGATTAAAGGACTAGTAGAGGATGACGGTGTAAAAAGGACTAGTATAGGATGAAGGTAGGATTAAAGGACTAGTAGAGGATATTGGCAGGATTAAAGTACTAGTAGAGGATGAAGGTATGATTGAAGGACTAGTAGAGGATAAAGACAGGACTAAAGGACTTGTAGAGGATAAAGACAGGACCAAAGGACTAGTAGAGGATAAAGACAGAACTACAGTACTAGCAGTGATTTAAGCACTAGTTGAGGACTAGTGGAGGATGAAGGTAGGATTAAGGGACTAGTAGAGGATGAAGGTAGGAGACTAGTAGAGAATGAAGGTAGGATTAAAGGACTAGTAGAGGATGAAGGTAGGATTAAAGGACTAGTAGAGGATGAAGGTAGGATTAAAGGACTAGTAGAGAATGAAGGTAGGATTAAAGGACTAGTAGAGGATGAAGGTAGGATTAAAGGACTAGTAGAG
>NW_019396280.1:382458-390866 GCF_000591075.1 Eurytemora carolleeae | reverse complement strand
ATTAATACGGTGACCGGGGGGTGTCATAGGATTAAAAAATTCGAAACTTTTTTCCAAAATGTTTTTTTTATTTTTTATTTTATTTAACTTTTTCAACATTTTTTTCAACATTTTTTCATGGGCAACGCCGGAGTCTTCAGTTAGTTGTTAATAATTATACAAAGTATAAAAATTAAGAAAGGGTGCTTGATCCTAATCGGTATAATTGAAACCAAGCAACAAATTGAAATAAATTTTTATTTATTGAAACCATGAATTGCTAAATCTACTAATAAGAAAAATATGTGTTAAGCCTGAGCCTGGGAAGTGTGTGAAAATGAAGAAACCAACTCCTGGAATTGAGAAACCTAAACTAAACAAATCTGTAGATAATCTTCAGAAAACAGGTTTATATATGCTTATTTGTTGAAACTTTCTTCTCAATTACTTAAGATTAATTGTCAATCAATACTACTGATTAGGACTGTATTTTGAAGGCCAAACAGCCAACCCGCTTTCTTTCACAAAATGTGTATAATGTCTAGGGCTGTCGGTGTACAAGCTCATTACAGTTTTTCATCCGAGTCTAGCGGAGGATGGATTAGAGTTGAAGGAGGAACCTGAGTATACCAGTATACTTTTAGGTCTAGAAGAGGATGGATTTCAGTTGAAGGAGGAGCCTGGATCAACTCCTGAACCTGAATATACCAGTTTACTCCTAGGTCTAGGAGAGAATGGATTAGAGTTGAAGGAGGAGCCTGGATTAACTCCTGAACCTGAATATACCAGTTTACTCTTAGGTCTAGGAGAGGATGGATTAGAGTTGAAGGAGGAGCCTGGATTAACTCCCGAACCTGAATACACCAGTTTACTCCTAGGTCTAGGAGAGAATAGATTAGAGTTGAAGGAGGAACCTGGATTAACTCCTGAACCTGACTATACCAGTTTACTCCTAGGTCTAGGAGAGAATGGATTAGAGTTGAAGGAGGAACCTGGATTAACTCCTGAACCTGAATATACCAGTTTACTCCTAGGTCTATGAGAGAATGGATTAGAGTTGAAGAAGGAGTCTGGATTAACTCCTGAACCTGAATATACCAGTTTACTCCTAGGTCTAGGAGAGAATGGATTAGAGTTGAAGGAGGAACCTGGATTAACTCCCGAACCTGAGTATACGAATGTACTCCTGGATTCTGTAATACAGGGATTCAACAATGAACAAGGATCAGGTAAAAATGTGTAAAAACTTGGTTTATAAACGATTTATTTATTATTAGTAAAAATGAACGTCATGGACAATATATTTTAAAGAAGGATGAATTAGCTTCTTGTTAATATGTTGGACCAATGATTTGTAGGACAGACGGCATGGCATCTTGTCAATTTTTTGTTCAGTTGATTTGTATGATAAATGACATGGCATCGTGTCAACTTATAGTCAGGACATATAATTTTTAGGACAGACGACATTTTGTATCTGTAACTACAGATGACAAAGCATCTTCCAAACTTTTTGTTGTTTGACAGATGATATGTAGGACAGACGACAAAGCATCGGTGTAACTATTAATGATTAAGGATTGTCTGGTGAATTAGAAGATACAGATAAACAGTTGGAGACCCAGCCTGTCACTTGTCATGTTTGCAGGTAGCTTCATTAATTTCAAGGCGTAAGTTGAAATGGCCCTTTATTTGTAGATTGGCATTTCCGATTCACAATTAGACTTATTAGCCTAAATCTGAGTAACATTGAGGAAGATATCGTCGTTTCATATCTGTTAACCCGTTGAATTTTGAAAATTTCTTTTTTGTCTCTGTTATATGTATTACAAAGTCTCTTTTATGCATATACCAAATACAAAAATAATCAATTTTCCTAGAAAATAAAGGAATTATTATTGATCCTGGTGCCGTAGATAATCGGACACTTATTGATTCATAATGTATGTTGACTTTATTAGTTCAAATCCATTTTTTTAATTTATAATTCAGTTATTTAATAATTTTGGAATTAATACTTTTATTCATTGATTCATTCATTCTTCTTCTCATCCTTTCTTTTATTCAATTATAAGTTTATCTGTTTGTTTAATTCATTCATTCATTCGATAAGTGTTATATTTTTATTAAAAGCATGTCATTTAATGATCTACATTGTACAATGTACGGTTTCTGTTTTTTAACACAAATATCCTTTTGAAATTTAAATATGTACAATGTTTTTTAACACAATATTTTTTGAAAAATGGAAGAACACTGAAAGACTCAAGATTTGACTTTGAATAGTTTAATGAACTGAAACACAGCAATTGAAACACTGACCCATTTTACCTAATAAGTTGATTTTCAAGCTATTGGTAAAAAATGTTTAATTTATAACCACATCAAAAACAAACAAATTTCGTCTTTCTATTCCACAGTTTTTCGGGGGTCCCACGGTATTTTAATTATTTGCTTTTCTAGAGCTGTACTTTCGAATACCAACGCACTGTACTACCACATGAATTATGTACACACACAGAACCTGGATATTATAAGGTATATTTATATTAAATACTTTGCTATATCCTGTTTTAATTTTTAATTTTGGCTCTATCTGTGAGCATCTTCTCTATGCACAATATAAAACAATAACAAAGAGAAGGTTGCGGATTTAATACATTTTTTTCGCACATTTTCAAAATTTTACAAAATCAAAAACTTTTGGACACAAATTTTTCAAATTATGAGTATCCTTAAACCTTCCCTGGGGTCATGTGAGGTCCCACACTAAATTTGGGCCCGATCGGTTCAGCCGTTTTGACGTTTATTGGACAGACTAACAGACAAGCCTATGAATAGTTTTTGCCTATGGAACTATAGCCTAGCTGGGAACCATTGAAGCTTTTGAGATAAGGGAAGAGAGTACATAAATCGTAATATGGAATTAGGAAATTTAAAAAGAACATTGAATGATTCGGCCAGGAATCGGAGGAAAATAAGGATAAACCTAACATTCTCTTACAAATTACGGTTGTAGATACAAGCCACGGTAGTTGGGGCTTCACGGCTTCAGCTACTTCCACTCGGGCATAACAGTATCATAGCACATGTCATGCTAACTAACTGTGACCCACTTACTCCTAAGGGAGGCAGAGGGTTGCCGGGAGGGGTGGTTTCCTGATTTTGACGTTTATTGGACAGACTAACAGACAAGCAAAGTATATAAATAAATGTTGACAAAGCTGAAAACTTCCTTAATCCCGATCGCTTAATTTGAATATCCACTTTTGACACTTTTGATTTCTGCTTAACCCGCCTCTAATCCTGTGATTTGTATAATTTGGTCTGTTATATCTCGTTATTTCGCTATCGTTAGATTCAAACATTGATCTGCATTCTTACAATCACTCATCCAAAGAAACTATTTAATTTCTGTATTAAGTTTAAAAATTATTAATTATATAAACATAATTTCATAATCTTTTAATAACGTTCTTTTTTTGGGTTGTATCTACCATTTGACGTAGATTAGTCGGACCAGTGACCACCTTTTTAATGGTTATTAACTTTAAAAAATAGCATGTGAGTTGTGGAAGTAACACTTCAATTTTATTAATTTGACTTGATTTAATTGGAAAAGTACGTCTGCTGTATAGTATAACTGTGTCTAAGTTTACCAAACCGTAACAAATAAGGATATCATGATGAATATTTTTATTAACCTTTCCACATTTTTTTAGGAACCTTGGTGGTACAGAGACAGCTGTAAAAGAAGAGGCTGAATAGTTGTAAGAAATTGCATCTTCTAAAATCTCAATATTGTTTGTTAAATTCAAAAATTTGTTGTTATTGGTCAAAACAGAATTCGTAATCCAGAACAATTGTTTTACTTTCAAAGTTTAAAAAGAATTTTCCACCAAGTACTTAAAAAAGATGCTGTCATCTCTTGACTTTTCTTTAAGAAAATTAAATTTTTCGGCAATTTGAAAGACTTTGCTTTATTTTTATGGAATTGTTATTTATTTGACGTCTGTTTAAAGAATGAGGCCAAATTTTTAAAATAATAAGTTTGAACATTTTTCTTCCAAAGTTCAAAAAAATTTGATTTTCTAAGCAGCACTTTTTGTAATTCTTTTTCAATGTTGGACAAGTTTTGGCAATCTAAAAAAAATTAATTAGAGTTCATTAACATTTTTCCTGAAATAATTGCATATTGTCTGACGAGTTTAAAAACTATGCCTAACTTTAGACCACCCCGTTTCTAGTCTTAAAGGTACTGTATGCGTAATTTTAAGTGACCCTTTATGCAAAATGGCAACTTCCGATTTACAACGGTACCCTTGAAATCGAAATCTGATAAAAAATGTGAAAGATATCAATAACGTCGTTTTTCTGAATCGAAAGAGGTTTACTCATGTGCATTTTTCCATTGTTTTTATAAGCAAGAAATGCGCAGGTCATTTTTGCAGAGAAACTACTAAGGAAAATAAGCAGTTTAAATAAACAAAATCATGGACGTTTTATTCATACTTGATGAGACAAAGGTTTTAAGGGTACCGTTGTAAATCGGACACAGCTATCTTTACAGGGAATGTCCCTTGAAATTACGCTTACGTTCCCTCAATTTAAAATCTCTAGTGAATAATTGATCTCAGTTAACAGTTAACTTGTTAAATGTAAACATTGTAAACATTCTTAATGATCCCAGTGCACGTTATTATGTGCCTTGGGCTGCACTTTTCATAAGTATCACATTTGAAAAAATAGATTCCTGATGATGTACTGTATTAATATTTATTATAAATAAATATTGTCACTTGTCTCTGATTTAATATTTAAGTATGTATTTATGCTTTTACAACCTTACATTTTATTTTAATTTTGGAAATTTGCACTTGTTCATAATTCAGATTTTTGTTTTCGGAAAAAAAGTTATTCTTCGGCTACACAATATTGTTTTTAAATGAATTTGTTCAAAAAAAATATCCATGAGTTTGTCCTGGCAAACCAAAAAAATTATGAATGGCAGTATTCCTAGAAGTAAACAAATTTTTAATGTTGATCGGCTATACGGCTCATCCGTCCTATTACCCATCCACTATACTTAACATCCGACCTACGACAGCTGTTTGTTTTTGTAATATTTAAAGATTAGGTTAGGTTAATACAATTTTTGGGCCAGGCGCTGCGTCCACTAGTCTATATAGCAGCTGTACAACCTCGTGCTAGTAGGTCGGATTAAGTAATAGCAAAACAGCTTTGTAAAAATAAAAAAAATATTTTTATATACAGTGAGATACAGTAACAGAGACTATAGGAGCAGCTGAATTTGAGAGACATTAGAAGCAGCTACAGTATCATCCAGGATTACAGTATAGGAGATACTGAACTGGATCAGCTAAACGAGATATCGAGTTGAGGATGCTGCCAAATTAGATACTGAACTGGAGCAGTTAAACGAGAAATTTAGTAGAGGAAGCTGCCTGGTTAGATACTGAACAGGAGCAGTTAAACGAGATATCGAGTTGAGGATGCTGCCAAATTAGATACTGAACTGGAGCAGTTAAACGAGAAATTTAGTAGAGGAAGCTGCCTGGTTAGATACTGAACAGGATCAGTTAAACGAGATATCGAGTTGAGGATGCTGCCAAATTAGATACTGAACTGGAGCAGTTAAACGAGAAATCTAGTAGAGGAAGCTGCCTGGTTAGATACTGAAGAGGAGCAGCTAAATGAGATCGAGTTGAGGAAGCTGCCTAGTTAGATACTTAACGGGAGCAGCTAAACGAGATATCGAGTTGAGGAAGCTGCCTAGTTAGATACTGAACGGGAGCAGCTAAACGAGATATTGAATTGAGGAAGCTGCCTAGTTAGATACTGAACGGGAGCAACTAAACGAGATATTGAGTGGAGGAAGCTGCTTAGATAGATACTGAACAGGAGCAGCTGAACGAGATATCGAATTGAGGGAGCTGCTTAATTACACCAGAGAATTCTGAATATCTGAAAAAAATGTTGTGAGGAAGAATTGAAATGAAACAAATATAATTGTATCAATAAAAGGTAAACTGATGAATGAATTTTATTTGTTCATTCTCTGAGAGATAGACAAAGGGACTATATGAATAACCAGAAATAACTGGGATCGAAAGTGAAGCCTTTATATTAACCCCATCCTTATTGGATGAGGGGCAAACGGTGGACCTTGACTTCCCTAGGATTTATTTTTGGAATTTGATTGATATAAAGATTAAAACTTTTATCACTTCAATAGATTCCAATACCCATTTTATATTGAAATATGCCCACCAGGAGCTCGTCAAAGGGTGTTGTCAGTTATCACTTCAATAGATTCCAATACCCATTTTATATTGAAATATGCCCACCAGGAGCTCGTCAAAGGGTGTTGTTAGTTATCACTTCCCAGAACCTTTTAAGAAAATTGTGGGTTTTTGGTCGGATTTTGGAACTTAAACACAATATTAAAACGACTTCGACAACTCCCACAAAATAACTTTTAAGAGCACTTTTATTTGGGTTCGCAGTGCTACAACGTTTTTGGGCAGAAATTTTCTCATTATGGGGAAGGTTCAAGACCTTTTTGATTATATTTTGTCACGAAAAGGGCCCAGACGTTAGGGCAACTTTATAATTGTCAATGGGGGATATCCCACCAATTTTCCAGGGGGATGTCACTGTCAGACGTCCTCCTTTTTCTCCCCTGGAGCCGCCTCTGCCCTTATAAATATAATTAAGACTGCATATCGACATTCACGGTTGGGCATTAATGAAACTGTATACATGAAAAGGGGTTGCATTTGTAAGCATGTAAAGTANCCCCCCCCTCCTTCAAGAAAAACTATTCCTGTCGATGAGATAAATAAAGCATGAAAGAAAAACAAAACAAATTGCCCGAATTTTAAGTATATATTTGAAATATACTTTGAATTTTTTTGCCCTGAAATCTTTCCTATTTAGCTAAAAAACGTTTTATATTCCATTTTGAAAAAAAGTGCACTGATATTTGAAATCACAATTTATTATAATGCGAAAATAAAATGATTAGTAATAGACAAATTAGCTTGCACAGTTAATGGTTCTGATTTTATATGTTTAATGAGAAAAAACTTGGTTGCATCAACGCATTTTAAGTGGGATACACTTTATACAGTTTAATCAAATCTAATAAGAACTCGGAGATCTTTGTTGTGTGGTTTAACAATGGATTCTAGTGCTGTATTTACATCTTCCAACTTTACTTCTTTAGTCACCAGACCCGACACATCAGGACACCTGAATTGTATTTAATTATCTAATTTCTATATTTCTATATAGCTATGTAATTTTAGGGTATTTGAGTCTCTAATTCCCCATTTAAAGGAACTGTTAGCTTTGTGCTTATTGAGGGTACGAAGAGTTTTTAAGTAGAGCAGCATTTTTAATATTTACTCAAACATACCATGAAATTTATTCTATAAAAATCTTATATCTAATTTAGCGATCTAATTCATTAAAGACCTCTGTTTTTATGGGCGCATTAGGTATTTGCACAAATAGTGTTTGCGGCATGAGCTTATCTCCACAGCATCTGACCCACACCCGGTTTGCCTTCCGTCAAAATTTCTGAACTTTTGTATGACAATTACTTTTTATCTATTATGGAAAAGTATATGTGGGCTGACCAGTTGCTTACTGCCTGCGCCAGGAAGAGGATCTCTCATAGAGGGTCTGCAGGCTTCACAGTTCGGAAGAGCATTGCCAATGATGTATCCTACAGGGGAGTAGCAAGTGAAACAACAGAGTTAAATAAAACAAGAACTCCTTATTCTGTTTGGCTCATCTGATGTATATTCAAGCCATGCACAAGGATACTGGGTTTTAACTCGGCCAGCTGTGTGTCTACAGTGGAAGATTTCACCTGATGGGTCTTTAAGGCGTCAAACCCCCATTTTGCATAATGGGTGCAGTTATAGGTTTTCTTAAAATTCCCCTTAGTACAGAAGACTTTGACACGAAAGAAAACAGGGAGCAATCCCTCATACTCTTCCTCATTCAAAACTCCTTATCTCTCTACTACTTGCTCCACAACTCAATGCCACAAAATCTATTTGGAGAGGCCTCAAAGCATAGAAACAATAAACAAGAAGAAAAAAGAAAATCGAACAGGAAAATTTGGAAGGAAAATCTTTACACTGTCAATTTTTCCGATGGTGAATGGAGACAACATTAGAGAAGGGGGCTTGGGACATCCCCCTATCTATTTATTTTGCCCTAAGTAAAATGTTCAATAAAATGATTTGCTGAGTCATATAGCACATGTGAAAACAATACAGAGTTCTGAAAAAAGGAAAGCAAATCAGCTCAGCTCAGTTCAAAACAGAGTTAAGAAAAAGCAAGATCTTTTCTGCATAGTAGTGTGGCAACTGCAATGATATAACCCCCCCCCC
>NW_019396280.1:371625-382434 GCF_000591075.1 Eurytemora carolleeae | reverse complement strand
AGAATTAACCATAACATGTACATAATCTTCTTTAAAAAATGTTTGGAAGTTATAGTAAGCTTTATTTACATTTGAAGTTTTTTTACACCTGTCATTTGAATATCCCTCAGCTAGCCTAGTTAGTGCTTCCTTAGGATTCTTCCATCCTCCCAAAATGATTCCACGAATAGATTTTCCCTAGAGATAATTTTTTCTTCAAAAGTAACTTTCCAAAAAAACTGCAAAATAAAAAGAAAGAGTATATGCCATTCAAAGATGCCTATAGAGCTAGTTCCATTTTTGTTACTCCAAAAGACCATATAGTCCAAATTAAAATTATTCATAACCTTGACTAAAATCTTGATAAAATGCTTACTTTCAATGGTTTGTAAAACTTACCTGTCCAATGAATTGGTTGGTAGGGATACTTAAAGAAGAATTGGTATTAGGGCATCCAACCAGAACTAAAAAAAATAACCAAATTTTTCAAATCTTTTTGGAAATGTGTTAAGATATTAAAATTTCTTTTCACCTGCTAGCCCCCACCCAAACTGAAGAGAATCAATAGCTTGGTCTACAAAACAGAATTTTAAATAATAAAACAATTTGTAAAATTTTACTGTTAGTTCTAAATCCTACCTTCGGCTTTTGGACTCCCACTACACTCAAATGCAAAGTCAACTCCACTTTCACAAATCTAGTGGATAGAATAAGTTCGAGCGATTCGAAAAAAAAAATGATTTTAATTAAACAGAATAAACTTATCACCCTGAATAAAATTAGATCAAGTTAAATCAAATAAGCTTAAGCTAAACAAATCAAAGAAGAACTTTGAATATTAGTTGAATTAAGATCTTTAAGTTAAATCATATCTAGTGAAAATAAATAAGAATAAAAATATTCAGGTAAAGGAAATGATAACTATCATAAACTTATATTTCATTACATTTGTTGTAAATCTTAAATCCTTAATTCTTTTAAATCAAGTTGTAAATGTTTAAAATCTATCTATATACTTTGCTTTTCTGTCTGTGTGTTTGTGTCCAATAAACGTTTAAACGGCTGAACCGATCAGGCCCAAATTTTTTGTAAGACCTCACATCACCTCAGAAAAGGTTTATAAATGATCGAAATTTAAAAAAATAGCCTCCAACAAAATTCGATTTCCATAAAGTTTTGAAAATCCACAACATTTTTTATGAAATCCGCAAACTTTTTTGTTTTTGTTTTACAATGTATACAAAAAGAAAATGTTCACAATTGAAAAAGAATATGGGCCCGAAGCGCCCTGAATGTTGAATTAAGATCTTTAAGTTAAATCATATCTAGTGAAAACAAATAAGAATAAAAATATTCAGGTAAAGGAAATGATAACTATCATAAACTTATATTTCATTACATTTGTTGTAAATCTTAAATCCTTAATTCTTATAAATCAAGTTGTAAATGTTTAAAATCTATCTATATACTTTGCTTTTCTGTCTATGTGTTTGTATCCTATAAACGTTTAAACGGCTGAACCGATCAGGCCCAAATTTTTTGTAAGACCTCACATGACCTCAGAAAAGGTTTATAAATGATCGAAATTTTAAAAAAATAGACCCCAACAAAATTCGATTTCCATAAAGTTTTGAAAATACACAACATTTTTTTATAAAATCCGCAAACTTTTTTGTTTTTGTTTTACAATGTATACAAACAGAAAATGTTCACAATTGAAAAAGAATATGGGCCCGAAGCGCCCTGAAAGCTTTGTAATAAACAGATCTTCGGAATACAAAGATTAGAAAATCTGAATTTTAGATATGAGTAATCAATTCCATCGATCAAAAGTTTGATGAGAAGAGTGAATGAATAAGCTTTTATGATTTTAAAACTTTTATGTATTGTTCGCAAAATTTATGCTTTTTTTCACAAACATAAATTTGATGGTTGTAGACCTTTGATATTTCAAACTGTAAATTCTCATATCTAAACAAATAAAGGTTTGTACCATCCGTATGCAAATTTATAAGGATTAGAAAATTTGATTTACTGCAACTTTATAAAATCTATTTTTATATTTTTTTCTCTTTAAATCATCAAAAACTTTACATATTACAAAATTACAAAAGTGTTTTCTGGTTGATATATCTTCTGTCACCGTATAAACATTTAGCTCTGTTTGATCAAATGAAATGTACTTTTTGGTAAGAAATACAAAAATATTTGTAACTAGCCAGGGAACGATGCTCAAAACCGAGCATGATATGACAAATACAAATCAACAATCAAAATATACTAGTGCAAAGGAGTAAAAAAAGCGCAAACACTTAAAAAGAAAAGTGATTTAAAATGTTATCAAAAGTTTTTGTCTAAACCTGTCTGATTAGGTTGGAAGTCTCCTTGTTGGCTAAAAGAGTGTGAGTAGCTCCAAACTTTACAGCTGTCTTTAATTTGTCTTCATCAACATCAACGGCGATAACTATTTTAGCCTGGAAAAATTGTGGATTAATCATTTTATTAAACAGGAATATCTGAAAATGTACGGTAGAAAATCACGTTTGTTTCAATCTAGTTAAAGGGACCGTTCACTTGTTTGGGTAATTTTGAGGTAAACTGAATAGCTTATTAGCTTTTGATTAGTATTGGTCTTACTTTTCAAAGACAACTGTGTCCGGAGAAATGAGACATAGTGGCATTGAAATATGATAAATTTTAATATTTTTGGGCTGATGTTGCTGAAAACGTCTAGTATAGTGTTTCAGACAAAGGGATCGTCTCTTTGCGCTCGAATTCTGACCGAAAAATCGGCTTTTTATCCAGCCACAGTTGTCTTTAAAAAGACTAATACTGATTATCAGATAATAGGCTGTTCAGTTTACCATGAAGTGAAGTGAACGGTCCCTTTAAACATGCAAAATTTGAAAAACAAACGCTTGCCATGTCAGATTGAACACAACAGTATAACCCTCAAAATAACAATGAAGAAGGTATCGTTGCTTGAAAAGTATCGAATACTAACAATTTTCTTTATGGTTTAAAACGCATAAATCCGCAAGTCATTTTAGTTTTATCCTTGATGGGATTGAGGTTTAATGTTATAAATAGGACATGGTTCATGTGGAATTATTTCTTGTAAAAATGTTAACTAAAACTAAGCTCATGACGGTTTCTTAACTTAGGTTTGTCAATTTAGGACCAGATTTAATGAACAGTCACTGCAAACCAAGATGTGCACACTCTCCCACAAAATTCGGGTAGTATTTTGCCAATTACTCCTCTTAAGTCTAAGCTAGCGGCACGTATATTGGATTTTTTGAATTTATATGTCAAGGGCTACAAAAAATTATTTAAAAGTTGGTGAGATAAAACTAAAGGCGAGGCTGGTTAATATTTTGATGACTAAGTTTAAGAGTTGTCTAGATCTAAGAAAAGTGTAAAAAAGTTGAACCATGTATCGCTAGCTCAACCAGTTCTCTTGTGCGTGGATTCAACCTGAAGAGAAGTGGTTCAATGTAATCTACTTCTACCCCTTTTCATTGAAACTGATCCCAGAAATGAATATCATTATCGAACCTTCGCCTTTACGCATGCCATAAGTGCTGAGAGACCAACTGCCCCTAAGCCCCAAATAGCTACCTGCGTAAAGATTGCTATTATTATAAGTTCAATAAAAATTATCACAAATTTCAAAAGTTATTTCTATTAGATAAATAGTGTGAGCTTTTAACTCCTCTGGTGCAGGAAAAATGTTTAAATTCTTTTAATTTGTAAGATAAATAAATCATGAGCGCACTGAAGTCCCCGTTTTCGAGAGCACCAATTTGACAAAAGAACCATAGCAGCTGCAGTGGAGCCATGCAACATGCCAGTTTTTCGGAGAGAAAATTTACCGTGTCAGAAAATGTTTCAAAATGACTGAATTTTAATGTCACAAATTATCTGTCAGTAAGTGGAAAATCTAACAAACAGGAATAAAATTTGAATTGAGTGTATTTTTTACCTTATCTTCCTTTGTAACCTTAGCAACAGATTCTGCTGCACCCCACCCAGTTAGAACAGCACAGCCAAGGGGAGCCAATTGATCAACACAAGTTTCAGGGGATAACTTTAATCAAAGTTGAAGAATTTAAATCATGGAAGACGTCGACATAATTTTAAGTGACCCTTCATTGAAAAAGTGACATTTTTGATTTACCCTTTGAACCTCTGTCTTAGTGACCATGAGGAAGTTATAGTCATTTTTCATTTATTTATATGAAACAGTTTTAAGAAAGGTCAATTTCCTTCTTTTCTCAGAGTGTTAGAAATGGGCCAAATCTGCAAAGTTATCTTTTTCTAGAGTATATATATATTTAAACCCAAGACGAAATCCTTATTTTGAAACAGTTACCGGATATCCTGGTTTTGAGACAATCACCGGATTTCAGCACATGTCGCGTTTTCGGAACATATCCTGGTTTTGAGACAATTACCGGAAATAATTCCAATTTTCTAGTAATTACGCACTTATGAAACGAAACAAGATTTTTTGATAAGGTAAAATGTAAACAAAATAGAAAATAAAAACAAACTGTTCTTTTATAGTTAAAAAATCATTGCAGCATTTAGAAATCAAAATATTGATATTGTTTGTTCTTACAATATATAGATTTAACTAGAATTGCAGTAAAAAAGTGTTTGTTTAAAATGCTTGAAAACAAATGATCCATATTCTCTAATTTTACAGATAAAATGTGGAAACTTAGATTCTAGAAATAATTTAGAAGTTAAGTTATGAAAGTGAGTATTGTTTTGAATTGTGGATTATACTCAAAAACGGGAAAGTGGGTTTTGTCTCGAAAACGCAACAATGTTTCAAATTCAGGATATGTTCGAGAATGAAAAACCTAACATTGTCTTGAAAACGGTCAAGTGCTTTAATAACAAAAGAATACCTTTTATAATTTTGACTTTTAAAAAAGTTTAAAATTGAGAATTGTTGTCCTCGTCATGTTTAATTTAATGTTGGTTATAGTTTTCACTATCCAATTTTACTCTGGATATGGGCCGGGATGCCAAAAACCCAGTCTTTCAATCTGAGCCCATTTCTAACACTCAGTGTTAGAAATGGGCCAAGTGTTAGTTTTGGAACTAATGTCCCCTGAAATAAAACATTCTCTCTTCTTTTTTTAATGGAAGTTCACTTTATATTACGTGTACAGTTCCTTTAAGTATTAATATTTTACATAAATAGAAGTAAAATAATTATACACACACTTTGCTTAGGTATATTCAAATGTAACCTTTTACCAGATGCTTTTTAGTTTACAGATTGAGACGAGACTACAAATTTACCTTAGCCAGTTGAGTGGTTGGGACCACAATATATTCACAGAAAGTTCCAAGGCCGAACAAAGGAAACAGCTTTTGACCTCTAAAAGGAACATGAATATGTTTACGGTATTCTATTCTCACTTTTTATGGAAAAAGATACTAACAATTTTTAAAATACCCAATGTGTCATGGACTCCCTAATACAAATTGAAGTTTTTGGAAAATTTCTTTGCAACGTTGATTTTATTGTTCTGAATCAGTTAACTCATTTTAGTAAGGTCTGTAAGGAAGCAGCACCTTCTTTCCCCAAGATAAAACTTCTCAACTATCAGGTTTTTAAAATTATAAAATAGTACCAAAAAAATCTGATCATTGTATGGTTTTACTTAACCAAAGATTGGTTAATTCACATAGAGAATTAACCATAACATGTACATTTAAACATCCAAGTAAAATAAGCGCAAATACTAAAATTGGCTTTTTTCGATTATTATAAAGTGACCATATATATTCTCTCTCCCCCTTTTATTTTATATAGGTGATTGCATTTAATATTTTCAGGGAAAGTGGAGCTTCGGGAGGGCACGTTCACGTAGTGTACTCTCGCCACCCATACATTTCTGGCAAAAAAATATTTAAAATTCATTAGGCTCATATTTTTTTTTTCTAGAAACATGATTATTCACTGTACGATGATTATACATTCCTTTATAAAAAGCTGGGTTTTTGGTATGCAACAATTTTCATTTAATCCCGCCGGGATATTTTCATTGAAAGATACTTTGAAAATCTACAAAGGCAAAAAAAATCCGCAAAATCCGCAAGCCCTCAGGTTTATCATTGAATCCCCTCTTTAAAAAGGAATGTCATTTACTCTCGGCCAAATTAGAATGGAAATTTAAACCCCCGAGGGATTCAATTATAAACCCTTGAGATGTGGTAAAAATCATTCTGTATCTGTAATGCTATTTGGTTCTAATGTTTTTGTATTTCCCAAACAGTCATGTAATACTTAATAAGACAAGTGTACACACTTTTACCCGCACCTTTAAAATTAGTTAAGTGAAAACTTGAAATGAGGTTTAGGGAAAAATCCTTGAGTTATCCAACCTGAAACCCAGATAGCATAATTTTGATTTGTACTTACCTAGCGGATACAGTCTGACTTGCATTTACAAGGTGATGAGCAGTCGGAAAATTTACACATCCAACACCTTAGATCAATCTTAAGTAACTAGTGAAATCGGAAAATTTTTCGCCATGGCTTTCTTATATCCCCAAAACATAACAAGAGGGAGCTCCCCTGACTTCAATCCCTTAAGAAAATTTTTACAATAGTCTGTAAAATAAATGTCAAAACAGAAAAATGTTTTAAAGTTAAGTTGCATAGCATTATTTATAAATATCAAGTATCTGTTAAAAGATCTAGATCAGGCCATTTGTATCCCTAAAATGTCTCTTATTACACGATTTATTAGTAAAATGTGAATTTAGTTGATCAAAATCGGGTTGCAAATTTTAAGCGTCACAATTTTTTATGTTAAGTATAAAATTATTTAAATTTGATTGTATTCTATTCCTCGTGGATGCTTGCACGAGTAGCAGTCTCCACACCTGGGCATACCACATGGAACCACCTTGTCAGATATGCAAGTAAAAACAACTCTGATTTAAGATACTTTAAACATTTATCTCAGATTAGGTTCAGAATGAAAAACTAAAATGAAATGTCGTCAATAATTCAATAAATGTAACCCACCATTTTAAAAGTAGGATAAGTTAGATTCACAACGGTAAACTGGAATGGTTCATCTAATACAAAAATACAAGAAACATACATTGTTCCCCTCTGAAAATGGGCTATTTTCAACTGGAGTTTCTGGACTACGCATTCCTATTCAGAATCAATGAAGGACATTGTCAAAAAAAATCATTTATCAATTTGCAAAACTGACGATATCTTCCAAGTAATTGATCAGCTAAAGGGCCGTTAAAGCGTACATGATACTCTTTAAACTAATGGTTACTTGAAGTTGCAACGACGGTTCCCTTTAAATTTACATTCTTTGAAATGATATAACTACATATTGCAGCAAGGGTGTAATGCAAGGAAAGTTAATTGTGATCGTGTATACTCTGCGTACATATTGAAACCAGTTCTCTTTAGGCGGAATTTGTAAACAAGAATAGATGCATCAGTGTTCGATTAGTATCCGAGGAGGTTAAAAGCATTAAATTTTGATAATTTTGATAATTCACATAATAGTTTCCTATGACCAGAATATTTCTTTGATTTTTTATTTGAAAGATGGATCCCATGTCAGACTTTGACATCCGTCTTGTGTTTACATTACCGCCCAGAGACAGTACACTGCAGTACAAAAGATGTGTACACTTCTGAAATAACTTTCCTTTCATTACATCCTTGTATTGCAGTATCGCATTGACTTTTTCAATCAAAATAACTGTTTACACAAACTACGCAAGAATATCTATACTGATAAAGACGTAGTTGCACTTGCATCTTGCAATTGTACTTAATGATTATATTCCGTCATCCCCGATGCAGAAATAGTCTTTGTTTAAATGATAATGAAAACCTTTAAAAAAGTAACAAAACTATCTAGCACTCTTTAACCTTATTTCGATTAAAATAAATAACATCAAAGAAAAACTCCAGATAATTACGTAAATTCTCTAAATTTTTGTTATGCGTCTTAAAGATTTCTGCAAGACAAAAGTTTTAAAAAATCGAATTTATAATGAATTAAAATTGCATTGAAACGCTCAGTTAGAAACTTTGAAATATTGAAATTGTAAAATGCATTAATATAGTGACATATCGGATTCACAACGGTATCCTTTAAAGCTTTAGCTGGTCAAGAATGAGTTAGATGTCCATGTTTTTTTTCTTTTTGAAAATTAGAAATTACTGTTTATCCAACTTGCATTTCTTCTGCAAGCAGAAACAGTTTCCCCCCCCCTCTCAGGTGCTAGGGGAGGGCGCGCGCCCGGCCGCCCCCCCCTAGTTGCGCCTCTGCAGTTGAGGCAGGTATTGTAAGAATTTAACACTTTACAAACTAGAAAACGACGGAATCATGCACATTATTGATCATATAAAGGTTTCAAGGATACCGTTTTGACAGAAAGTGATTAGGGATGAACGAAACTAGTATCGCGCGTAGCCCAAAATTTTCTTGCTCATCCCTTAGTGGAACAAGATTTTACAGTTTTCTGTGCATATATATATCTTATTGTGTTTAAAAACATAGCTAAAAACTAAATAGAATATTTAACTTTTGAATTTTTACTAGTTTCCGTTTTCATCCCTAAAGCTTCATCCTTAAGGGTCAGAAATTTAGTTTCAGGGGTGAGCAATTTTCCAGGGGTGAGCCCACTTCATGGGCCATAGCCCACCCCTGTGTTTTGACTGTCCTTCTTTAAATGATCTTAAAATTAAAAACCGTTTGGCCGCCGTCACGTTTTTAGAATATCAAAAATAACATTTTAGAATAAATTTTACTTTTGCAGCTGCATATTGCTATACTCCGAACACATTTTTAATTTGGTCCTAAAGTTAATAATATTCATTGCATGGCCTGGCATTGGACAATCACATTATTGTACTGAAAGAAACATTGGAACATCAGCTATGCCATGTTATATCATTTGAATAGTTTTGTACTGAAAGAAACATTGGAACATCAGCTATGCCATGTCATATCATTTGAATAGTTTTGTACTGAAAGAAACATTGGAACATCAGCTATGCCATGTCATATCATTTGAATAGTTTTGTTCTGAAAGAAACATTGGAACATCAGCTATGCCATGTCATATCTTTTGAATAATTTTTGTAAATTTCTTTAAAATTTGTTTTAAACAAACTTCAAATTCTCTGTAAAAAGCTACAGGGTGTCCCAATAAAAATGGGAATTGATCGAGTGACGAATCGTCTTTGTTAGAAGTAGCAATATAATATCTGATTTCAAAAATCATAAAGTCTGCTAGAAATTATTTTATGAAAACGGTTAAAGGCCGTATAATGATGCAAGACGAGAACAGGGCAGGGGGACCGCGGTTTACTTTGTTTTCGTGCAGGACAATTCTTTTTTTACTGCACACAACCGTATGCACTCTAAACATAAACAAGCAACTGTAAACTCTAGCAGACCAAAATCCTATGGATAACAGATTTCTCAGTGGTTATCACGAGGGAGGGGGGACCATGTGGCCATGAGCCCTGCAATATACTTTTCGAACCCAGGTAGTTAGCAGAACCCTGCCGGAACCCCACGGAATCCTTTTTGAGCCCAGCAGAAGACTGCTCTAAAAAACTTTTATTGATAATCAACTGTAGGAAGAAAAAAATCCAAAAAAGGACAAGATGCGGGAATAGGTTGCATACTCCTTTTAGCACTAAGATAAAAATCAATACTTTAAAATAATTTTTTAGTGTAAAATTTTGTCTTCCCATTTTAACAAATAATTTGGATGGAAAGTTCGCAGTGGTGAAAAGGTGATATGTAAAATTAGCATATATATGAATATTGCAACTTATTATTTATTGTTCAAACCATACCCCATTCATCAAAAATGTGTAGAAAGAATATAATTATGANCCTCCCTCGTATCACATATACTCAATCAATAATCAATCAAAACTCATTATAAAGACGATCCCATGTCCTATGTTTCTTGGGACAACCTGTAGTATTAATCAAAGTAAACCGTTTTTATCTGTTCCTTGTCACCGACTAGAAATTCTTCTACGCCCTCTCCAACACTCTCAACCTATATATTTGAGACTTAAACAATCTTCTTTGTTCTTATTTTAAAAAGATCCTTTATTATATTCTTTTGTAATTACAAGTGCTAAAAATATCGATTTTCAAGCATTAAAAATCTCGTCAAATACCAAAACCAATATCTACATTTTGTACTTTTCTTTTAAATTGTGAAAAATCTCATTTCTCCTTATTACCATTCCTTATGTTGAAAATGCAAAATAGTTTCTGCGATACAAATTATTCATATTGTGTAACTGCCATTACGAATGATTTGAATAAATGTATTAATTTTCTTATAAAAGTAATAAAGTTTCTCCACACTTTTGGCTAAAAAACAGGAATATTGTAAGCATGGAGAGATGCTCACTTGTAAATAAACTGTAGTCAATGATAACAGTGGGCAGTAAAACGTGTAGAGATATTTGTTTGTTGAAATATGCCAACTCAGAAAACAATGCTTTTAATGCATTTTTGAATGCGTGGAAAACCAAAACCACTGCTGACCCGGAATTCTATTTCAAATATGAGCCAATTGGCATGAAGCATGTAGGCTTGAACCACAAGCAAGGAGGAAATAGGATTGGCCTGGGCTAAAACAGAAATGGAGTTTAGAGTTCACAAAGAATCAAAAGGAAGAGGATTATTTGTCATAAGAGGCATAGTAAAGGCGGAGAGTCTGCCAGAGAGCTCCGGCTTTCATGAATTTATTAGTATCAACCATTATTTGTTCTTTAGTAAATTT
>NW_019396280.1:308731-371499 GCF_000591075.1 Eurytemora carolleeae | reverse complement strand
TTGTAGATTTTTGAAAAATATTTAATTTTCATAATCAATATTTATTTCAATAATATCAAAAAGATATATAAATAAATTATAGATATCAATTTCTTTCAACCTAAATCCCCCCCTCCCCCCCGTCGAAAAACTATATTTTTTAGCAGTTTTTATATTTTGGAGATATTGTTTTAAGAACCATAGTTGTTGAAAGAAAATGCTGTAACGATCAAAGACGGTCTTTAAGCAGACATTTCTCCTGGGACACCCTGTATATCCCTGTATATCCCTGTACCGTGTAGGGTGTATAATGTATAATGTGAGAAGAGGCTGGGGAAGTGGAGGGGATGGCGGGTTAAGAGGAGGGTGGTCAGGTGATTAAATAAAAAAATCTTTAACTATTTCTAGAGGATTTAGAACACATTCATGATTTAAAATGGGTTCCCAACTTAGAACAATAAGAATTGATAATAAGAATGCGTTAACGATTTTAACCATTCTTTTCAAGCAATTCCCGTTTCGTTCCGTTCTTTACTAATCGTTCCAATATTTTTAAGAACGCGTTCTAATCGTTAGTTTTTTTCCGGAACGATGGGATCGTTCTTGATAGTTCGTTCGTTCTCAGGAAATAATGATTGTTCCACCAGGAACGCGCCCAGCCCTAAGTACAGAGATGACTGATAATTTTAATATTCTTAAACAGATGTTTGTAGCAGCACCGTACCAAGCCCCACCAGATTTTACTCTGGGAGTAAATGTTTTTTAGGAGTAAAAGGAAGAAAATGCAGACCTTATGAATGTAACTATCCTAGTAGTAAGGGTGAAATGTTGACTCTCTAAATTTGAAATTTGTTAAGATCAGGTGAATTCATCGTCATCCCGAAATCCAACACTGTCCTTCACTGAAGCACTAAGAAGGATAGCTGAAGCACAGTGAGAAGATTTCTCGATCACATTCAACAGTTCAACTTTACGGTAATGCACCATGCATGTTAGCATAACACTAATCCAGATCTAGGGAAGATATAAATGTGGGTGACCTTTGCTATGCGGCGGTGCTCCCTGTAATAGGGAACTCAAGAAAACTACCTCTGGAATGGTCTGGCTCCGTGGAGGTCACTTAGATAGTTAATGCAGCGATGTTGAGAGTGAATGAAGAATATGTTAATCCACCTAGTACGTAGCCCATAGATCCAAACTTAGCTTATGTAAAAATATGGACGAAAAAAGACGTGAACCCCATTTATAGACTCCCAAGACTTCCCATAGAAGTAATGCTACAACTGGCTGACAAACTCATCCTGGTGGAGTTGCCTTGCCTGGTACAGGAAAATCTTATCGACGAGTTCTGTGAAGATAAGGTTGATCAAAAATGCATGCATCTTCACTGATATTTAACAGTACCCATGTGCAATAATGCAATAATGGAATAATGCAATAGCCCAAAAATATTAGCAATGTAAACTTTTCAAGCAACAGAAATTGTGAATCAATGCTCAAAAATGACTGTATTGCACAAAACACTAATGCGCAAAATGAAGCAACTGTTTCGCATCTTTGCACATCATTGCGAGCAATGCTATTGCAATTGGAAACCCTAGCCGGGAATGGGTGGGGGGGGGAGGCACTGGTTCTTTAAAGGGATATTTAACAGTACCAATAACACAATAACTCAATAACGCAATAACGCAATAACGCATGATAACGCAATAATGCAAGAATGCAATAATGAAATAACACAATAGCGCTATAGCGCAAAATTTATATTTGCAATGTAAACTTTTGGCACAACAGATATTGCAAATCAATGTGCAAAAATGTATTGCTAACAACCCTAATGAGCAAAAGGAAGCAACTGTTGAGCGCAATGCTAAAGCAATTGGAATCCCTAACCACTAGCTAGAAAGAGTTAGGATTAGCCTGGGCTAAAACTGAAATGGAGTTTAATGTTCACTAAGAATCAAAAGGAAGAGGATTTTTTGTCATATGAGGCAGAGTAAAGGCGGAGAGTCTGCCAGAGAGCTCCAGCTTTCTTGGATTCATTAGTATCAACCATTAACTCACATCTGTTTAAGGCTTTTATATTCTTAATTCTGACCACTTTTAAATGGTAACAATATACTGGTTATCAGACAATGGTTTAATCTTACATTATCACGAATTTTGTACAAAAACATCTATAAATTCCCCTTCAAAATTGAATTTACAAGACTTCCAAACAATAGTATGCACATAAATATTTCACATTTAAATTTGTTTGTTATATTTACCACACCAGCCCCTTCATGTCCCAATAGAACTGGAAAAGGTGCCAAGTAGGGAAACACCCCTGCCCATACGCCTGGAATATTAAAAAGGGTTTTTAATGAAAATCTCTGTCCGACATAACTTGACTAACTTATATTTCTAAATGATTTTCATTTTAAAATAAACATATTTAAATTTGATTTTACCGTGCCAACCCAAGAATACATTTATGCAGATTTCAAATATGCAACGAGTTTGTTTAAACTTTGGTTCAAATACCATGTCATGTATTAGTTTTTTATGGTGTTAAGGTACTTTCCCAAAGTCATTTAACCAAGTGGCAACTTCCCAAATGTGCAATTTCCCAAGCGGCAAATGTACATTTTCCCAATTAACAAATTTCCAAGTGGCAACTTCCCCATTAAGGAAAAACGGCATTTTCCCCATGAAGGAAGTATTAAATGAACATTTAAGTTCAACATTTTTAAAAGAATTTCCCAACGTTTTTTTTAGAAAATACACAACTTAAAAAAAAATTCTTTTAGTTTCTCTCAGTCAGTTAAGGCAAGAACATGTTGGCGGCCTACACCCTTTCTTCAAAGGGAAAAATGTATTAAACAATCCTTATTGTTATTTAAACTTAGGTTAAGCCTTCCGAGGCTAGGATGGGCTAGGGGGCCGAGCACTGCAGATTTACTTGTTTTAAAGAAAATATAGTACATTATTTAGGGTTAGGTTAGGCGTCTGTCCCCATGAAGGAAGTATTAAATGAACATTTAAGTTCAACATTTTTAAAAGAATTTCCCAACGTTTTTTTTAGAAAATACACAACTTAAAAAAAAAATTCTTTTAGTTTCTCTCAGTCAGTTAAGTCAAGAACATGTTGGCGGCCTACACCCTTTCTTCAAAGGGTAAAAATGAATTAAACAATCCTTATTGTTATTTAAACTTAGGTTAAGCTTTCTGAACCTAGGATGGGCTAGGGGGCCGAACACTGCAGCTTTACTTGTTTTAAAGAAAATATATTACATTATTTAGGGTTAGGTTAGGCGTCTGAGGCGCTGCAGGCTACAACGGGGACCGAGCGCTGCGGCTAGGATGGGCAAAGGGCCAAGCACTGCTTCTAGGATGTGCTAGGGGGCCGAGCGGTGCGGCTAGTACTTGTTTTTAAGAAAGGTAGTAAATTATTTAAGGAAATTGTTACTTGGGAAAATGTACTTTTGGGAAGTTGCTGCTCAGACCTTAGATAATAATAAGGATTGTTAAATACATTTTTACCCTTAGAAGAAAGGGTTTAGGCCGCCAACATGTTCTTGCCTTAACTAACTGAGAGAAACTGAAAGAATTTTTTTTAAAGTTGCGTATTTTCTTCAGAAAAGTTAGGAAATTCTTTTAAAATGTAAAATTTAAATGTTTATTTAATACTTCCTTCATGGAGAATATGTCGTTTTCTTTTATTGGGAAGTTTCCACTTGGGAAATTTTCATTTGGGAAAATGTAAATTTGGGAAGTTGCCGCTTGGGAGATTGCACATTTGGGAAGTTGCCACTTGGGAAAATATCCTTGGGATGTTGCCACTTGGGAAAATATCCTTGAGAAGTTGCCGCTTGGGAAAAGGCCTTTGGGAAAGTACCTAAAATTGTTTCGTATAATTCGGACACAGTTTAATACCAATTTCTTGAGACAGGGACATCAGAATAACTATTATTGGTCCCAATCAACTCCTAAAATGTCTAGGTTTACCTATATCCCCTTTCATTTTACCTTAACAGTCCCTTTCACAACCTTAAAGGGAGTGACCGGCTATGTAAGGTATTTGATCTGAACTGAAAACTTTAGAATTGGATATCCTTAATCCCGATCGGTTAATTAATCTTGAGATTAATTACAAGAGGAGAACAAGCATTATTTGATCTCGAGATTAAGAAAAATAGGAGATAAAGCATTGACCTCGATATCCACCATTCTAAAGTTTTCAGCTCTGAGTATACAGTGTTGTGGAAAGTTTATTTCGGATTCATTTGAGACATATTAAACTTTTAAAAGTCTGTAAATCCTGAGTTTGAGCGCAAATTCGATGTTCAAAACTCCTACTTTGGGGGGTGGATACGTTTTCAGAATTAGTTTTTTTAATTATTAAATAACGACGACATAAAATGTAAAAATGTTCTACAATAAACTACAGACGTCATGTATAGGAACATGTTGAGAAAATAAAAATTTATCTAATCATCGAAAATAAGTAATCTTGTTCAATTATTAGTTTCTATTATCTCATTATTATGGTTTCTTATTATTCACAAAGGCTTTTGCAGATTTTCTAGAATTGTTATTCAAAAGACGACATTTGAAGAATTTGAAGAAATCTGCGAATAAATTAAAAGAAAATTAGAAATTCAATGTAATAATGAAAACAAAATAATCGATTTTAGCATTGATTTAATAACAAATTTCTTTTGAGAAATGTGTTCCTAGCCATCCAATTAGATTACTGTATAATTTTTACTTTATTTTTCGTTGTCGTTTTTAACAATTAAAAAAACTAATTCTGAAAACGTATCCAACCCCAAAGTAGGAGTTTTGAACGTCGAATTTGCACTCAAACTCAGGATTTACAGATCTTTAAAAAGTTTAATATGTATCAAATGAATCCTAAAGAAGTTTTCCACAACACTGCATACTCAGTTCAACTACCTTACATAGCCGGTCACTCCCTTTAAAAGAAAATGATCTGAGGTGCAGTATCTGAGCGACAAACAAAAATTTACTAGCTATCATGTTGCCAATTTGAGATAAAAACTCTGTATAATACCAACACCATTACCGTTAAAAGTTTCAAACATTGGCGGCTTAAGGAGGGTGGGTTGGTAGGGGGGGATGCACCTGAAAATGGGGGCGGGGGTAATACCCTCCCTGTAAAAGTTTGGGTACAACTGGAGAGAGGGGGCAGCTTATATAGCTCTTGACTACTTTAATTTCATTTTTGAGAACAAATTATTCCTTCCCCAGTAGTTTTAGTGCTTTGAAAATAATCAAAATACTTTTTGACTTGACCAATGGCTGGGGGCTCAACTATAACCTTCTCAACACTTAGTGGTGCGTTTGCCTTAAAGTTTAATATTATGTGTTAAAGAAATTATTCTTTTAGCTCTCGAATCATTCCATTTTAGGATATTTAAATAAATAATGATAATCATTTTATTATAATAATTAGACTTGAGAAAATATGAAGTGGAGATGTGATTTTTGTTTTGTTTTATAATGCATAATTTATTCTCTTCTTAAAATTGTAATAAATTAAAAAAATAGTTATATTGAAATTAATTTACCTCCCAAGCTACCGCTGCAAAACATTCTATTGACATTTTTTTACCTTAAAAGACGCACAATTAAATCCATTAAATGTGCAAAAATCCTCAACCCGTTAATCATATTGAAATATAAAACTATATGAAACAGTGTAATAAGAATGGTAAACGCCAAGGATTATTATATTACTTTTTTATGAAGAAATCTGTACAAAGTACATGCTGCTTCCGCTAGGAATGTCAACAAAGCCTGGGCAGTACTGTGAATGTTTACATTCGTACCAGAAACGGCAGAACACTTTATTTTATGGAAGTTTTTACATTTTGCTTTCTTATTAGATACACTCTTGAAAAGGTAAAATTGTGTAGCCCTCCAGAAAGGCAAAAAATAGATAAATTTAAGTCTAAATAAACAGTATTAAATGGAGATCTGGAAGATTATAGTAGCATTTGTATCTCCATTCCCTGGTCAGAGGTCTTTGGAAAAATGTTTTGTTTTCATCAGGAGGATATATTAAAAACAATCAAGATTCAAAATACTATAATTACTCCCCTGAACTGGTAAAATACTGAAAATCCCCCAGAACACTAATTACGCAAAATCACAGGAAACCGATAACCATCCAGAACATTAACATATAAACAGTACTAAGGAATGGGAATGGAGAATGCATATAAATTTATATTAGAGAAGGATCCGGGAAAAAAAGAGAGGGGAAGGAGAAGTTACGACGTGAAAGGAGGAATGAAAGGAGTTAGCAAAGAACTAAGAATTGGGATGTAAAGAATTTAAAGAAGAAAGATTGGAATGAGAAAAATGCGTTCTGGGGATAACTCATGATTTGTAGGAGAGAAGAAGCAAGAGAAAAATTATATCTGACTGTCTCGGCGAGACTTGCTTGAAGGACTAAAGGTTATTTTTACTAGATATGGTTTTGTAATAGGAATATTATTTATTCATTTGACAGTGATTGACATTTAGAATTATTTTTTTGTGAACGAAAGTTTCTAAGCGGAAAATTAATTGATGAAAAGGGGGAGGAGGGATGTATCGAAAGGGGGTATTAAGGTAGGAGTCTGATGCAAGAGGGAAGGGGGGGGGTAGAAGGGACGATAAAATTTGGAAGTAGATTGGTAACCTGATTTCTTTAATAAAGTATGATTTGTTCCTGTATTTTTTTGAGTGCCAAGAAACGTACTTTCATTAGAGTTCGAAATTTTGGTTCGTTGGTCAGTGCAACATAAATAACAACCATTTAACATGTGACAGTCAACAAAAAAATACTTGATTCAATTCATGAGGATTTCTAAAAATGGAGATACAAATCAAAATAAAGTTCTGGCATCAAGGGAAGAGGAAAGGTTAAACAAATCAATTAAATCTGAAGACTTAGAGACACATTTTTCATAAAAAAAAATAGTTTTTTTTAAGCACTTAAAGTGGTATGGAACAATTTACATACTTTGCATAGGTTGGTATAGGGATTTTTTTTAGCGCTAGACTGCTATGTGATTTTGTCATAATACATGGGACCCCTGTCATATATATAAAGTATTAAAAAGTGTTAGCGTCAATATGAAGGCCTACAGCATGCTCATTTAGGTGATGGTCACTTTTACTGCCCCCAGGGACGGTTTGATTAAAGACTGGTTGTGTAATGTGTATTATGTGTGGCAATCTTAGAGATCGGTTGGGGGACGTCATTGAGTTCCAAAGAAGTTTCTATAAAATATGTTCAATGTATTCACAAACATTGAATATAAGTTAAACGACTTTAATCATATACGTCTAGATTGGTTTATAAATCCAAAAACGGGCAAATTGTTTAAAAAGTTATAACACCAACCTTACGGTTATACTTATACCTCCGTTACAAATACTAAACAGATTCACATGTTATCTTGTCAAAAATGCAACTGCACTAATAACACAATTAGAGATCAAGTTATTTGCTGTATATTTATATAGATAGATAAGAATAAATAGCAAGAAGTCTCGAATCTCGATGAATAAAAGATGATGAACAATACAGTAATTTTTAATCAATCAATACTTTTCATTTCTAAGTTTCTAACGGACTGAGATAAAGAATTTATAATGGACTCCAAAAATGTTCAAAAAAACGCAAAAGTGGAGAGGACGATTTTAGATCTTTACAGAAACTACGGATAGAAATAAAAGTAGTGCTGATTGATTCATAATTCAATTACGGTTTATCACATTGTTTGTTAATGACATGCTATTGAAATTCTAAAATGTTTGACTGGTTAATATCAATTCTGAACTGACCACAGATAAGCTTCAGTTTGGCTTTCAGAAGCTATAAAACAATGTGCAGCTGCAGGGGGTCCACTCTGTTGTGGATTATTACAACAGAACTGGTAGAGCAGTTTATGCTTGTGCCACAGGCTCTAAGTAAGGGCTTTGATTTGTAATAACTAGAGTTATTAAAGAGGGTTGTTTCACCTCTAGAATTTAGTTTAATGTTTATTTAGTCAAATCAAAAATGTAATTTTAGGTGGGGTAATGCTCTCTTAAATACCTTTAATGTACAAAAAAGAGTTAGACCGGGAGCAGTTTCTACACCTGTGCTATTCTTCATATACATACATTGACAAATTTATTAAATTATTACGATACTCAACGATTGGATGCGAAATGCGTGGTGTCTATATGGGAATCTAAGTATATACATATGATATAATTCTGCTAGCAGCAGAACAGCAGGTCTTCAGGAAAATGCGGGAAAATTGTGAAATTTTTTTTAAGTTACTTAGCTGATAAGTACAAATATTCGAATAGAAAAATGTCAAATAAAAGGCCTTATTTTTTCTAGGGAAAGGGTTACTTATTTACAATAAAATAACCCCACTTTTATTGAATAAGTTACATTTTACCGTTTGTTAACTACTTGAAACATTTAGGAAATATTCTGCAAAGTGATAATTTAATGACCACAGATGGCAATATAAAGGAGCGATCTTTATTTCGAAGATTCATTCTCTTAACCAAGAATTTTATTTTAACAATGCAGATGTTATTTTGAAACTGAACAATAATTATCGCTGCAGTTTTGATGGATTTAGTATTTGGGACTTGAGTTTCTAATGTTTTTCAAATTTATCTACAGCATGAATTACGGAATACTACTATTAGAATTCCTTACGTATAGTACTTAATGTGTAAGTACTTTAAACGTAAAGTACTTAAAGTACTTTAATGAAATACTTTTACAATGTTTCAATGTATTTATTTAATGAGACTTTTGATGCAACTGTTCTAACACAGTTCTCGGCAAAAATTTATTTTCCGTTGAAATTTTTTTTTTGTAAATCTATCTGATCTTAGTGAAATGTAAATTAAAAAACATTTTGATGTCCCGTTGGATCGAGCATGCATGGAAAGTTCAGATTTTACGAAAACTATCGATACAGAAAGCTTTGAAACTATCGATACAGAAAGCTATGAAACTATCGATACAGAAAGCTATGAAAACTATCGATACAGAAAGCTATGAAAATTTGTATAATTTTCAAGACTGAGCAGACCTTAAAGTGTCCCAATGTCTTGATTTTCGATTTTATCTAACTAACTTAATTATACTTTTTGTAGCCCTAGACATGTAAACTTTAGAACTTAACCAAGCATTAGTTTTTAACTTTAGGTACAGGGTGTCCCACGAAACATGACAGTTGGTAAAAGCTTAATGTGTCTTTTTCCATAGTTTGATGAGTTGTTTGAACCCTAAGTGAATAATATAAAAATTTTCATGCCAGCCATATTAAAGTCAAATTGATTTCAAAGTAAAATATATTTGAGTAAAAGATTTTTTAAACTAAATAAACTGCAGAAATTCTATAATATCTAATATAGTATATGGAAAAAGACATTCAAAACTATTCACAAACTGTCATGTTTCGTGGGACACCCTGTATCAAGAACTAATTGGAAAAATTCTCATCGATATTACCACGAGAGCTTAGCAGTATTTTCATCACTGTGTATTATATACAAGAATAAATGATTTATATGTTGAAGGATCGATATAACGTAATAACTGAAATGAGAAATACGTTATGTAATGATCTTTGTCGCCTATTGTTTGCATAATATTGCAAAAAGTTTTTGTAAACCTATGTTTACTTGAAATTTCTAAACAAATTTAAACTAATAATATATTTGTCTCTATCTTTGTATGTTAATCTTTATAAGAATAGTATAAAACATTCCCCCCCCCCCCCTCCCCGTTTCATATTACTCAATCCCTCAACTGCATCATCTGTGATTTTTTTCAGGGTCACCCTAGGGCACAATTATACAGGGACAACTTATTGTTATAAAATTATTATCTAATACAATAAAGATATAGAAGTTGTGTAATCTGTAAACAAAAAATGAATGATGAAGTTAGCAAAGGAGACCAACAACTGAAGAAGTTAAAAATGTTCTAGTGAAGAGGTTAGTCCAAGCGCTTGGTCAAAGTCTTTAAAAATTATTTGTATAATTTTATCCTCGACCATACCTTTATTTCCTGATTTGGGCCCTTTAGTTCATTTAGATTAAAAAACAATCATAAATACGTTTATAGATTGGAGTGAATTAGTTTCAAGAAATTCCTGCGAATTTCTCCAGAATTTCCCCAAAAAATTTCTAAGAATTTCTTCGGAATACTTCTCCGGAAATTCCTGAGAAATTCTTAGAACTTGGTCACCAATTTCACTGATATTTAGGGGAATTAAATTAGAGATTAATTAGTTTAAAAAAATTTCAGAGAATGTCTCCGGAATTTGAACCCAAGAAATTTCTGAGAATTTCTCCAGAATACATCTCCGGATATTCTTGAAAAATTCTTATGACTTGGTCACTAAGTTTACGGATTTTTAGGAGAATATAATAAGGGAATTAGTTTAGAGAAATTCTTAGGTCTTGGTCACCATGTTTGTGGATTTTTAGGCGAATTTAATAAGAGAATTGGTTTCGAGAAATTCCTTGGAATTTCTCCGGAATTTCACCCCAAAAAATTCCTGAGAATTTCTTCGGAATTCTTAGGACTTGGTCAACATGTTTGCGGATGTTTAGGGAAACTAAATAAGGGAATTAGTTTTAAAAAAATCTGGGAATTTCTCCGCAATTTCCCCCAAAAAATTTCTAAGAATTTCTCTGGATTCTGCTCCGGAAATTCCCGAGAAATTCTTAGATCTTGGTCACCATGTTTGCGGATTGGTCACCAATTTTCTCTGATATTTAGGGGAATTAAATTAGAGATTAATTGCGAGAAATTCCTGAGAATTTCTCCGGAATTTCAACCCCAGAAGTTTCTGAGATTTTCTCCAGATTACTTCTCCGGATATTCTTGAGAAATTCTTATGACTTGGTCACTAAGTTTACGAATTTTTAGGGGAATATAATAAGGGATTTAGTTTCGAGAAATTCCTGGGAATTTCTCCGGATTTTTACCCCAAGAAATTCCTGAGAATTTCTCCGGAAATTCTTGGGACTAGGTCACCATATTTACGGATTTTTAGGGGAATTTCATAAGCGAATTAGTTTCGAGAAATTCCTGGGAATTCCTCCGGAATTTCACAATTCCTCCGGAATTTCACCCCAAGAAATTCCTGAATATTTTTCTGAAATACTTCTCCGGAAATTCTTGAGAAATTCTTAGGACTTGGTCACCAAGTTAACAGATTTTTAGGGGAACTAAATAAGAGAATTAGTTTTGAGAAATTCCTGGGAATTTCTTTGTAATTTTCCCCCAAAATTCCTGAATATTTCTCTAGAATAATTCTCCAGATTAGGTCGCGATTGGTTGGGTTAGGTCAAGTTACCTAACTGGTCTCTTACTGGTCTTAAACTATAAACATTCTGATCATGCAAGCTTTATAGCTTGTGTTTCCTGAGTTTTGAATCTCTGTGTGTAGTTTTTACAATTTTAATTTTGTGTTGATTTTGATCTAAATTAACCACCAGAATTATTGGGGAGAGGGGGGGGGGTTGTTTTAGACCTGATAGTCTTAAAACGAATTGGTTATTTATTGATCTTGTTTTAAAGCTGACTAAATTGGCTGACATTTCCACTAAAATAAAATAAATACCAAGCTTAGGGGAATGGTGGAAGCAAGAATGTAAGGCAAGGAAAGTCAATTGCGGTTGTGTATACTCTGTGTACATATTGAAACCAGTTCTCTTTGGGGGGAATTTGTAAACAATAATAGATGCATCAGTGTTTGTTAAGTATCCGAGGAGGTTAAAAGCATTAAATTNAGACGTATGTCAGGCTTCGACATCCGTCGTGTGTTTACATTAGCGCCCAGAGACAGTACACTGCAGTACTAAAGATGTGTACACTTCTGAAATGACTTTCCTTGCCTTACATCCTTGGGTGGAAGTAGCTATGACTGAATATTGATATAAACCTGGTCAACGTCGGTTTTCTAACTTATAAATGTACACAAAATATTTTGATTTAGGTTGGATCTATTGAGTGAATTGTTTCTTCAAGACATTTGGCTCTGAAGTAGAAACATTTTTCTTGGATTTTCAACCTCAGGTAACTGCACAGTTCACATTCTTCACATAGCACATGAATACTTGCACATACACACACCTACACAAACTTACGACACACACACGCACACTGAGCACACGATACACAAAACATGTAAAGCTGGCAATATGTGATTCACAACAGTACCCTTGAAACATTTATTAATAATGTTGGAGATAATGTTGTTTTCAACATTTAAATTCTGATAATTCCCATATATTTTACCGTTGTAGAAATATGCAAGTAGAGAAACCACGATTTTAAATAACAGAGCTTGATCAAGGCCCATTTTTACATGAAAGCTTGAAGGATACCATTGTGAATAAAAAATTGTTATCTTAGCATAAAGGGTTACTTGAAATTACGTGTACAATTACTTTTAATCAAATTAAAAATAAAATTGGTAATAAAAAACCTCGCCATTTGTTTCGTATTTATGTAAGAAAGTTTTTCATTTATCGTTTTAATTTTATAAATTTTAAAATACATCGTCGTGTAGAGCCAGGAAAACAATGATGGGAATGGTGAGGGTGATATCTTCAAAAATGATGAAGACGACAATTTTCATTATCAGTTTAGATGAGATTCTCTAAAAATATTACATAATTTTGTTTGCCCTTTCTGTCCAAAAATACGTGCTATGAATTCAAGAAGTCTCAATTTCCTTGTTTAATATTTGTAATTAACACTTTTTACCAAATAATACAGAATGTCCCGAAAAAGGGATTTTGAGTCAAAGTGCTCGTTTAAGCTTTAAAATTGAGAACAATAAAATTTTCTATTTTTCATTTAATGAGATGGTGTCCGAACAGGAATGTTCTAACTTGAGCAAGTAAGTTTGAAGATGGAACATAGCTTTTAACAGAATTGTTGTACTTTGCGGTAGTATTATTTGTTGTATTTGGTGTCAAAATAAAGTAAAGCTCAAAGCTAAATGTACTTGCTCAAGTTGCACACTTGAAGAGCTCATCAAATTTTAACCATTTTTAAACTGTTTAGCATTCTAATCTTTTTATAATCTATTTCAAGAATTTTGGCTGTGAATCAATTTAATTTTGTCAACTCTAACCATCTGGGAATAGTAAAAGTATTTTTTTTTGTTTCAAACTAAACATGGATTTTGAAAATATTTTTACAGTTCAGAAATAGCCTAAAAAATGTTTTATTTACAAGTTTAGAAGAATATATGTAAGGTATTGCCCAAAAAAAACCACTAAAAACATGTTTCCAGTGCAATTGCAGGATTTTCATAATGGTATCACTCATCAAAATCTCTTAAAAGTTGACTGAGTTAAACCTATTTAGCCGTGAATAGGCAAAAAGGCCAAAAATGGGAAAATTATTTTAAAATGCAAAAATTTCTTATTTAAGCTAGTTTTATGATTCCTAAAAAATGTGTCGCACATCTGTGATTTTTTTCAGGGTCACCCTAGGGCAGGGCTGCCCTAGGGTAGGGCCTGTGGAAAAAATAAAATGTCCCCCATACCTTCTTTCCAAACCATTTTAAGATCATTACCCAGTGCCCATCTCTACCCTCCCATGCTTTTATGTGTCAAGATTATTTTTAAATGATTCATTTTTTATACCATTTAAAGAATTAATTTGAGAATCTCATTTTTATACTCACATTGTATCAAAAAACTCTATTTTAAAAACCTCTATTGTAAAAAAGACCAGACCATTTTAAAACTTGCAATACAAGTTGTTCGTTTTCAAAAAGTTTGGGATTTTTTAAAAAACGAAATGATCTATTTTAGAAAAACGAAAAACGGCCGTTTTTTAGTTTTTTTTAAAAACATTTAACATAAAACATTCAAGACAACATTCATAAATGTCACATATAAATTCAAATATTAAAGACGAATTTCAAGTCGTCTTGCTATTGTCATGTTTCGTGGGACACCCTGTATTTCGGCCTAACCCCCGATCATGATCATGATTGTGGACACTTTTTATTAAATCTTGCAAATTAAGAAAAAAATACCTAAATTTCTTATAGGATTTCTTTTAGTTTAAAGAAAGTCTTAAATTTAAAGAAATTTTAAACTTAATTTATCCACTCTCTCTCTCTCAAAAAAACTATATATATACATTATACACATGTTAATTCTTAATTTCTCACTTCTTATTACAAAACATGACATTTAAGGATACGAAAACTGACGACCAAGAAATGTAATATTGTGACAGGGGAATATCTAGAAAAAATTAGGATTTTATCAGCCTACCAGGACTTTTGTAAGCTATAAGCGAAGAAAATGAGTATTAGCCCCTTATGGAAAACGAGGGTAGAGGGATCACAGAAAGACTATACATATATTATATTCAGTGAAACCCTTAATAACGAATACATCGAAAGAATTCATCAAATGTCGTATTCTTCACTTTCTGATAATGGAATGTTGCAGATATTTAGTTTTTTAATTAAATGATTATATGGAACTCTTTATAAACTGTTCCCACATATTCATGGCTATTTATTTATTTTCGCAAATACTGAAATTTACGTAATATAGTATAAAACTCATTGAAAAATTGTCAAGACGACATTTGATAAATTCTTTCGATGTATTCGTTATTAAGGGTTTCACTGTATAAATTTTTATATATAGATAGATAGACAGACAAAGGTATAGTCTCACAGGACTTGTAGGAACTACTTACTGCAGACTAATAAAGGGACTAGTATATAAACTATAACGACTATAATAGGACTATAATGATTAAGTCAGGGTCTAACTGACGCTAAGAAAAGATATACCATTAAAATGGGGAGAAAAGTCACTCCGTAGAACAGAATTTTTATTTTGCGCTTCGTGCATACATTTAACGAATTGGCTCATATCGTTCATTTTACAGCTGTGGGAAGTGTACATTTTTTTAAGACACAAGAACAAGCCAAAGGATATTAAAAAATCTTTTTGCACTGAACTAAATCTGCATGCAGCAGCCTAAAAATTCAGTTTTTTATTTCAAATTCTTAAAACCAATTTTTTCAAAAACATTTTTCTACACAGGTTACCTCTGTAACCATAAAAATTAAATTCGCTCTTCCTTGAAAAAGGTCCTAGTTTCACCCCTGCAGCTTAAACAAGTTTTTGTAAAGTTTTTTTTTACTCTGTTGACTCTGCGGGTTTTGACAAAAACCCACAAAAGCTTTATAAAAATTAACTTTGCTAAGACATTTGAATGTTATCTATGTTAAAAAAATTTTTTGCTTACCAATTGTAAAACCCAAGGAGAATTGAATACAAGGAGGGGGCAATAAGGTTTCCGTACACTTTGCTGTGACGTTTTTGGACTGCTGGAGAACTAGTTTCTGGGTAACAACAATAACAAAGGCAGCCGATCTAATGTAAACAAACATGAGTTAGTATACGGTGAATCTTCATTTACCGCCAGAGATGCGCCAGATGTCTATTTATCATTTGTGTTATTATTTATAATCTTTATTATTGTTGTTACGCAAAAACTAGTTCTCCAGCAGTCCAAAAACGTCACAGCAAAGTGTACGGAAACCCTATGGCCCACTCCTTGTATTCAATTCTCCTTGGTAAAACCGGTTAAAAATCTTTTCACTTATTTTTTTCTCTCACAGAATTAAGAATATCACTTAAAAGTGTTATGTTACTGTATGTTCTAACCTTTTGCTACTATTAAAGTTCTCTTCAGTGAATTGGATCATTTAAAGCAGATTTTCAGTCTCTGTTAATAATACTAAAAACTTACAAGGTGTCCCAAAAAAACACAAACATAAAGGTAACCATGCTTCAAACAATATTAATTTCCAACCCTGTCAAAATGGCAAACTTAAAACATTCAAAATTTTCTTAATTTTTGGGCTGAACAGGAAGACCTGTTCCTCTTATCGGAAAATCAAACGATTGAAAATTTTACGTAGATTTTCAAAATTGCTTCGAATATAAAAAATCAAAACATTTTCCATGGAGATTTAGAATCTAGAAGAACGTTTTTTAGACACCCTATGGCCAATTCTATTCATGTAATTTAAAAAGTTGCATGATTAAAATTGTTAAAGAGGAAGTTTTAATAAAAAATGTATATAAATCTAAAATAATTCTTCACGCAATTCCTTTAACTCATACTGAGATATTCTGGACCGCTAAGGCTTTTGTACACTTGACAAGACAATAAATGGTGTCTTGTGTCTCATTCATTCATGAATATGAGGTGTGATCAATAAGTTTCGGAATTTTTTTGAAAGTTCAATTTATCTATGCCAGATTATTTTTCAGATCAGTTGATGTCAATCAAATCTTTGTTGTAATGTTTGTAAGTTCTCCCGAAAGTGTATCAGCTTCGTTCATCACAGCAAGAAAATTTTCAGAATGGTCTCAAACTTGACCCATCAGAGTCTATTTTAGACTCTTTAAGAGCGATCAAAAGAAAGGAAAGATTGAGAATTTGATGTAAAAAGGACTTTTAAGTATTTTTCTCTGGCTTTGATTTACATTTAAGATCCATAATCATAATCGTTGGTCCTATGTCAGAGACTTTGGGACAAAGGAGTTGAGTTTTTGCCCCAAACTCTGATTTTTTCATCCCTGTACCTCTGCAACCCGTTCTTGTAGACCTTTGACATTTCAAGCTAAGAATTCTGACAAATCAAATATAAATTTGAAATGTAAAAGGTTTACAGCAGCCGGTTGCAAAGATAAATTGATTAGAAAATTGGAGTTTGTGGCAAAAACTCAACTCCTTTAACCCAGACCTTTGTCATCTTTAAATTTTTCTTTACAACATTGTCTACAATGTAAAAGCAAATATCAGGCTGTCTGGCAAACATACTTCTTGAACTCCTTGCTAAAAAGGTTTGAACAATTTTCAACATTTTTGGGGCCTTGATGGTCTTTTCCGGTCCGGACATGTCATAATCAAATATTCATTTCTTCCTTCTTCACCCCATTAAACTACCATTAAAGTTCATAAAATCGTTTAAAATGCGTTCTGGATCATGTTTAAGGGTTCTGGTTGGTTTTCGCATCAACTGCATGATAAAAACATTTTTGGGTAACCGAATCTCCAAAGTGTCATCTTTACTTTCAATATATTCCAGATATTCCTGTGCTGTGACAACAAAGCTGCAAATCCACCTTCAGGAGAATACGTCTTACATCACAACAACAAAATAATTGACGCCAACCTGGCCAAAAATGTATCCAGTATGAACTATAGTGAACTATTAAAAAAAAATTAAAGCTTAGAAGTATACCCCTATGAACTTGATCACACCTCGTACTATCTAAGCAAGCGCCGAATCACCCTTATGTTCGAAAAGAGGTTTCTCAGTGTGTCTCAATGTCAAAATGTCTCATTTATATGAATATGCATTTGCACAAATAGAGATGTCTTAGCGTTTCAATTTTGATTGGCTCTATCTTGATGATC
The DNA here is from genome assembly GCF_000591075.1 of Eurytemora carolleeae. Classification (NCBI taxonomy): domain Eukaryota; kingdom Metazoa; phylum Arthropoda; class Copepoda; order Calanoida; family Temoridae; genus Eurytemora; species Eurytemora carolleeae. Next base: position 354,008 of record NW_019396280.1, on the reverse strand, counting down.
TTAAGTGGAATAAGTTTTAGGAAAAATATCAGTTTTTAAACATTTTTCTAAGAATCATAATTGTTACTTTCAGCCTCTGCTCAAATATTGTTGGTTCCGCTTAAAATTGTATTCAATGTTTCAAGATTTAAGCTCAATTGAACCCGTTTTTTAGGGGATTTGAGACGCGACTCAAATTCATTAAATTTGGACTCTGAACTCATAATCAAATAGTTTAGAATGAAGTTTTTTAGATCTCTAAATAAAAAACAATCACAAATTGTGATCCAATTCGTGATAGAACCATATTTTGAAAATCAAGACACTCTTTGTATAAAACTATGGATGACTGTTAAAGAGGGGGGGTCGTTCAAAACGTTTCCCTCGGTGTTCCTGGGTCTTATTGCAAAACGCAAATAACAACTACCACCCCCACCCCCAGGTAGTTTCTGGCTACGGTACTACATATAGAATATACTTGAGTATCATGAGTATACATATGCTCCATGCATTTTCTGAACCAGGAGCATGTCTCCACTCGCAATTTGTCTCGTTGTCTTGTCTCCTTTGTCAAATAGTTGGTATTCTGACATTTAAGAATCCAAAGACCAAATTAAATTAATTTAAATTGCCCACCACCTGTTCAAATTTGAATCACCAATTCAAATCCTTCCTTAATTTTTTACTTTCATTCAGTGGTTCCATTTTGAACCGGCGGTAGGCAGTTCAGTGACATTGCTCAAATTCATGAAAGTTGGTCTAGTATGCCATAAATTAAGGTCCTGGTTAAAAATTCAGCGAGTCTTTATTTAAAATAACACAATAATATTGATATTTTAATTTCTCAATTTATGTTTATGAAAAACCAGATAGATATCGAGATCAATGCTGGTTAATCTGCAAATTAATTTAATCTTCATACTAAATCTAGAATGGCCATTGTACCCTGGAAGGATAATTGAAATGAAGAGATTAAGCAATGATCCTCAAATTAAAAATGCCCACAGTGGATATCGAGTTCAAGCGATCGGGATTTTGACTTTTCTTAACCAGCTCGGTTTGTTTTTATTTGTAATTTTAACCTTTTCAGAATGGTGGCTCGCTTGCAAAAGTACGTAAAAACATGGTATGAAAATTTACTTTCATACGATTTTGTGTAAGTGTCTCGAATGCAGGATGTGTTTCACAAAAAAACATGAGCCGAAATGCAGTAATGTTTCAAAATAAGGATATTTTCGGAAATGAATTAAAGAATCGTCGAAAACTTGTTCTCATGCCTTATCATTTGTTTAAAATTTCTTGTTTCAATATTTAAGTTTTGCCCATTTGAAATAAATATGTGTAGTAGTTTTATTCTACTCGGCTTGGATTGAAAGATTCGAGGTCACAGCCTAAATATTTCATCATGTGTGAGTTATTATCCATTAAAGCGTGTACTAGAGATTTTTTAACATATAAATGTCAAAGAGGGTAAATCATTATTATATTTAATATTAAAATCCTGCTTAACAACTTCTCATGCACCCCCATAGCAGATGTCGAACTCATCGACAATTATTAACTAAGAAGCCTTGAGAAGTTGGTATGAGAAATTTTTAATTTTGTCGACTATTTGTGGGGTCTTTGTGGTGTTATTTGTGCTCAAAGTTCTGTTGAAAATAGCCCGTTCAGAGAAAGCATCTGGTTTGAATATATTGAACTTAAAAATTAAAGAGCAGATACTTTTAAAAAATTTAAGTAAAACATATTAAAAGGACCTCGTTTATAAGCTTGAGTAAGTGACTTTGCAGATTGGGGACTAATTAAGTTCATTTGTTCAATTAAATTATCATGGAATTTTGGATTGATTGAAAGTTTGTATTTGAGTTGGGAAAATAAAGCGTTTCTTGGATTTTGCCTTGATTGATTTCTGCAGGACATATTTTAGAACTGGTACTCGTAAACCTGTTTTACGCAAACCTGTTTTGCGTAAACCTGTTTTACGTAAACCTGTTTTGCGTAAACCTGTTTTACGCAAAATGTTTACTGCAACATTGGGTTGGGAGGCATTAAATCCATAACTCCGGACTGCAGCCCAATTGGATTATGTAAATTGAATTTGGTAAAAAAAATATGTCCGGCAACGTCTTAAAAAAGACGTCTCAAAAACTGGAAAACCAATCCAAAACTTTGTCTCTTCTTAATGTTATATATTTATAGCAAACGATTCTTTACAAGAGACAAAGAAAAAAAAAACATATTATAAATATTGGGAATGCATGATTATTAAGTTAGTTTTGATTATGAAAATTCTTGATAAAAACAAAAAATCTGTCTTTCATTAAATCATATATGAAGAACCCCCTATAATAGTTTTAAAATCATGTATAAAAAGGGAGTAACTCTTCTGCTGCGGATATCAAGGTTTGATGATCTCAATCTAGAGATTTATTTAATCTTTATTAGATATCCCCTGAAGTAAAGAAATGAACAGTTAATTGGAAGCCAATCAAGGAGAGAACAGCGAAACTAGGGATATTCAAAATCAAAAGATCAAGTACCCACTGAGGATATCGATATCAAACGATTGTGACAAAAGTTTCCCGCTCAGAATCGATATATGATAGTTAGATCCCTCTCACATTAAACCATATAATGATTAGGAAACAATAGGGGTCCCTTTGTCCCGTAGTCAATTCGGAGTTTCTTAGGCTCAGGTGATACATGAATGTTACATTCGCGTTTACTTTTCAGTATTTTTTATTTTTAAAATCTATAACCTCAAAAAATCAAATCTGTTTATTAAACGAAAATTTTGAATTTATCATTTAGGGTTTAAAATGCTTATTTTTCCTTTAAAATGGCAGGATGTTAGCTTCGCATTTCCATTCACAAGTTGTGTCCATATCCAAGCATCCATCAGGGCTATCATACTCGGAGCAACAAGCTTCACCAACAAGGTTTGTGCATACTACCTTCTCATCTCCATTGCAGTCTGGTAGAACTAGGCAGGACATCCAGCAGAGAGCAAGCTCAGGATCATCACCGCATTGATTATTGTCTTTAGCAAGATCTTCAGTAGTAAGGTCCAATGGGCAAAGCTCTCCTGGCTTTTCCACCGTACGTTGAAGAAAGATGTCTTGAAATTGGGTTTTATGAGTTTTAAAATCAGAAGGAATTGCTTGAAGGGGAGCAACCATCATGCGAGCAAACACCGTACGTGTGATGGCTCTTCCTTTTAGACTTGGTACAGCATGAGGAGCGGTAAAGAATTCAGCAGCCTCTGGAGTGCCTCTCAACAGCCAATCAGGAAGTCCCCTGGCAATAATAAAGATAATCGAGTTGGCTGGTGTAGTTGATGTATCGATAAGTTCATTGTGGATGTTTTGTACTATGAGAGGTACCTCAGGAGCCGGTGTAAGCATTAGAAGAACTCCACTATCTGTGTGGAAAGATAAGGATAAATCTTCATTTTGTTTTGAGTCAACACTCTCATAAACATGAATATGATCCTTATACTGTAGAGAACTAAACATCCTTTCCTCTCCATCCTCATTTTCCTTATAGCTCAGACGTTCTGCGCCAACAGCCTGCTCTAGAATTCCAGCTACAATGTTAAAGACGTCAGAAAACTCTTGATTAATAATAGACCCAGCTTCAAGGATACAATCTGGGTATGCATTCTCAATATTGGTGGCATATGTAGATCGAACAGAACCATCAGCAAGAATGATTTTGGGAAGCCTTTGGGACTTGAAACAGTTTGGAGCAACATCTGAAAGTGCTTGAACAGCGTTCAAGTACTCTGAAGAGAGCCCTGTTACGGAGAAGGCTCCATCAGTAGCCAATGCTGCTTTGAACTTATTCCAGTCTAGGTTTCCTGATTTCAAATCTTGAACTTTAATATTAAACAGAGGTTCTGCCAAAGCAACACCAGTCAGGAGCAAAGCTCCTGTTATTACTCTCATGCTGTATTTATGATTGTTTGAAGCCTTTATCTACTATGTTTTTATATGCTATGTCTTATCTTACTTTCCTACATAATCTAGAATTTTTTAAACTAATATCACTACGTAGAGGCTTTTAATTACTTTTTAACTGCAATTAAATAATATAAATAAACAAAAAAAGCTAAAGTAAATAAAGTTTTGTTTGGGGGAGGTGGAGAACCATGAATAATAAAAGCAGCACATGAAAACTATGTTAACTGTAATATAGTTAAGCATGCTCCAAATGGAGTTTGAGAAGAAATCATAATTGGAGTACTATTGGAGACGACCCTTTTTTAGAGACCCCCATATTTTTGTTGGAGACCACCATATTTTCGTTGGAGAACCCCATATTTTTGTTAAAGACGCCCATATTTCCATTGGGGACCCCATATTTTGTTGGAGACCCTCATATTTTTGTTGGAGACAACCAAATTAAGGGTTCCCAATAAAGATATAGGGGTCTCAAATGAAATTCCGGGGGTCTACAATAAAATTTGGGGGTCTCCAACGAGAATCTGGGGATCTCCAACGAAAATTTGGGGGTCTCCATCGAAAATCTGTGGGTCTCCCATCAAAATCTGGGGGTATCCAATGAAAATATGGGGTCTCGAATGAAAATATGGGATCTCCAATGAAAATATGGGTGTCTCCAACGAAAGGGAGTCTCCAATAGTACTCAAATGAGCGGTAAGATAGGCTTAGTTGTGTTCCTCATTCTATTATTGGGGTATTGCACATTCTGGAAACAGCAAATCATCTATTTAAGTTTTGTTATCTTATTTAACAAATTAAATAACATGCGTATATTGGCAGTGCTTAGCTATTCAGTTAATTGTAATGGATGTACTGTAGTTTCGTGATATTAATCATTTTATTTTATTCTCCAATTTCTTTGTTAGCATTTGATTGTTTAAAATCTTTTATCTTCTTATCTTACTTAGTGACAAAGTGTATACCGACTGCACATAAACAATATTTCTTAGAGCCCCCCCCCTCATAATATTCTCCCCTGTTTGCTAGCTTTAATCAAAGCTAGAAAATTGAAAAGGTTGTTTTGTTCTTACTAACTGTCTACTCTTCTTCAATCTGAATCTATAACAACTATAGGTCGAACATTTTAAATTTAATTCAAGGGATTCGATTTTTAAATCTAGATTATATTTACAAAAATGAGGAACATACATTGACGAATAGTTTATCTTTATTTTATTTCATTTCATTCACTTTAAATCAAATCAAATCATGCTTTTAGGGATGTCCTACACCCACACACCAAAATTGAAGTGACTATACTAAATCAATAATAAAGTGAGGTCTTACGATTTGTACTCTTTGTTTATTTTCACTTAGATTGTGAAATTAACAATTTACAACGGACATCCGACGTTATTGCCAGACCGCCAATCACAGATCTAGTCCCCGGCGACATAATTGCGTTAATTATTTTGGTCGGGGACAGGTCTCCACTGTTTGATATAACAGAATTCATAGTTTGAAAAGCCTATTTCTAATTTATATCCTACTGCTGTAATTTAACGTTCAATTTTTTCATTTTTTATTTCAGCTGCTGTATGACCTGTTTACGCTATACTCAATTTCACTGGTTACCATAAACTGTATCTGTATTAGTATTGATTAGTTTTAGTTAGTTGTGAACTTGTGCTATTATATGAAGATAATTTAATCTACTTCCAGTTCATCTTTATAAATTAGGTAGGTTTACGGCTGGTAAAATTAAAAGAAAACATTGTCCTGAAAAAATAACGAAATTAATTATGATTGAAAATGCACAATTAAAACCATGACAAATCCGCGAAAATTTGAAAAAGATTTCAAATTGCGACGTTCAGAGCTCAAAGCTAAACTTTTTAATAGGAAAGCTGGCGCGAAGCCCCCTTAAAGCCTAGAACTAACAAAATTAAAGAATATTTTTGATATTAATTCAGAATCTTGGTTTCAATAATGGGTATAAATCAAATGTATATTTTCATTTCAACAATTGTCTCAATTGATTTAGCAAATTATTATTGATACTGATGCATTCATTCAAGCTCAATTCATAAATGTTCTCATAATTGATCTCCGAATCATCTTTTTGAACAGGCCAGCCCTTGCTTCGAGTCTATGCTACAATATTTTTAGTCTATCTTCCTTCGATTCGACTCCCAACTCTATTCGACTCCTATAACTCGTCTGCGTAACTTATATTCCTAAATTACCTCGAATAATATAAAGTTGATTTTAGATTCCATTACTTTATACATAGTCGCAATTTATCAATTCTAAATTCTTTGTGAATGTGAATATCTATCTTTTTTTAATTTTTTATCTGAATGATTTGTTTGATATTAATTTGATTTTTTTACGGTCTAATTCGTATGTTCCGACTTCCTCAATTTGTATGGGCGCTACGCTCTTCGGTATGAGACGTCTTTATCAATTTTCTCCTTATAGACGCAACAGATAGAAGTAAGATTAGTAGCGATCAAAAGCTCTTTTTTATCGCATTAAGCCTATACCCCCTTTCATTTTTCGCGAACACTCCCTTTAACGATAAAAAAATCATCCTCTAGATATAAACATACAAAATAGATAAAGATGTTAAATAATTACTTTATTATTTGAGCAATTAAACGAAATTGTAAGTTTAACAAAATGAGATTGATCCGCCATATTCCACACTAGAGCTATCAGACTTAGCACTATACTTAGTACCAGGCATATCCACCAGGCAACCCTAAATAGATAGATAAATATATATATATATAGATAGATAGATAGTGAGTTAGATAGATAGATACATAGATAGATAGTGGGTTAGATAGATAGATAAATAGAGACAGTGCTAACCAGAAAACATTAGATTAAGAAGACGGTTTTTCAGACCTACTTAAGTCAATTTGACGTTGTTACAAAGCAAATAGCTTTACTTGTAAGTTATTAACGCACTTATTAAATGAAATGGGTCTGTTTACACCGCAAAACTGCTGTGCTTTATGTTCATTGGAATATTTAAAGTCAAAACTGGAGTCTAAAGGTCGATATCTGATTCCAGAGTTTTCTGGTCATGACTGTAGATAGATAGTAAGTTAGATAAATGGATAGATAGTGAGTTGGATAGATAGATAGATATGTAGATATATAGATAGAATAGTGGCAATAATGTAATGGTATCTAACGATCATGAAAAAAATTTTGACTATAATGATACTGAGATAATGATAATGATGATTAAACTAATATAGTAATAATAATGATAACAATATTACTGGTGTATACATTTTCTTGGGGCATATTTTCCCAATGTGTCGTCATGTAAGGTGGTATTGGAGGAAATATATGATTTTAAGAGAAAACAAATTAAGTTTTGGGTAGACAGTACTAGCTAAGGTTAAAGAACTAGCTAAATGATGCAAAAAAAAGTGTATCGAAACTCATTTTGTTTCCACTGTAAAAATAATAATGATAATATTCTATTAACCATACCATGTTAATAATAAAAATAGAAATAAAAATAAACATATTTTAAAAACTTTATTTTTTTAATATTTGGATTAATAAATTGAGAATCAAATTATTTTACCTTTGAAAAAATTCCCATGATAGATTTTTTAAACACAGAACACCAGAAAACAGTCCTAATTATTAAAAGCTAGAATTATTAATTCTAAAAGAAATTTTAGTATTTTCCTTTATCTGTCTTCTCTACATTTCCCTGCAATTTATTCTGTATCCGCTATATAGTCCCTGCAATATATCCTATATCCGCCGAACAGCCCCTGCAATATATATTCTGTATCCGCCGTATAGCCCCTGCAATACATTCTGTATCCGCTATATAGTCCCTGCAATCTATTCTGTATTCGCCATATAGCCCCTGCGATATTTTATGTAACTGCTATAGGCCCTGCAATATATTCTAGCTGTTATAGCCCCCACAAAATATCATACCTGCTATATAAACCCCTCCAATATATCCTCCTACCTCTTATATAGCCTCTGCAATATATCTTAACTACTGTAGCCCCTGGAATATATCCTACCTGATAAAGCCAAAATAAAATATTTTGTACCTACTGTTCATTCCATGTAATATATAATGTACCTGCGACAGCCCCTGAAATACATCCTAACTGCTACAGCCCCTGCACTGCAATATATTCTAATTGCTATAGCTTAAACATATCGTACCTGCGCTGCTATAGAGTCTGTAATAAATTATATACCTGCTATGGCCCCTGCTACATGAGCTGGATAAGAGATAGGCTTTCCAGGCTCTCCAAGTATAACTAGAAAAAAGTTCTAGAGTTTTTAAATTTTATCTGGAAAGGGTGGTTTGGTTCTAATTGGTCTGGTTTGGTCTGGTCTGATCTGGTCTGGTCTAAATTGTCTGGTCTGGTCTGGTCTGGTTTGGTTTGGTCTGGTCTGGTCTGGTCTGGTTTGGTCTGGTCTGGTCTGATTTGGTATTGTCTGGTCGTGCCTGGTCTGGTCTTTTCTGTCTGGTCTAGTCATGTCTGGATAATCTTGTCTGGTATAGACTGGTCTGGTCTAGCCTAGTCTGGTCTGGTCTGGTCTGGTCTAGCCTAGTCTAGTCTGGTCTGGTCTTGTCTGGTCTAGCCTGGTCTAGTCTACCTGTATCATAAAGATAAACCAGAATATCGGTTAGAGCTACAACTAGAATAATTCCAACACGTAATAATGGGTGTGGCATCTCCCTAGATAAATAGAAAGATAGATATATTATTGTATATGAATAAAAATCAATAAAGCAATGCACTGAGTTTCTCAAATATTCAACGAGTCGGTTTTCTTACAATATATTTATATACAANGATAAAAAGATAGTTACCTGTAGTTCATAATAACTGTCGCTAGGTGGGACATGATTAGGGCGTATACCCCGCCACTTCCTCCAGACAAGAATACTCCTGGTTTGATAATACTCGTCCATAACGAGCCTAGAAGAAAAGGTTCCATAAAGTCATGATATTTTGAATTCCTCCACAGAAACTGGAATATTTGGGGGTTCCAGGTGGATATTCCTTGGATCTGGATCCAGATCTTTGCTTGCAAATATTTTTTTACAATTCTGGGAGGAATATAAACTAACTGAGAGCTGTAAACGGTGGTTTGTTCACAATTATCACAGAAACTGCATGCAGTGCTCCTGTTTGTAAATACTTTAGGGGACAAGTCGCAGGAAACCAAAACACAAGACTTAATTTCCAGTGACATTTCCCTCAAGTTTCTATCTCCAGGTTTTTTTATTCCATAAAATTTTAATTCTTGACTATCTTGTATAGACTCATAATGAAGATACACCATAAACCCTCTTGCCCCAAATCTTTTTTTTTAATAATTTATTTTAAATTAAAAATTTTTAACAAAATTCTAAAAAGAGCATTGTATTGTTTCTCTGAGTTGTATCTTCTTTTTAGCTGATCTTCAGTTTTCAGTTTTGCCAGGTATATCTAATATATATATATATAGATAGATAGATATGTAGATATATAGATAGAATAATGGCAATAATGTAATGGTATCTAACGATCATGAAAAAAATTTTGACTATAATGATACTGAGATAATGATAATGATGATTAAACTAATATAGTAATAATAATGATAACAATATTACTGGTGTATACATTTTCTTGGGGCATATTTTCCCAATGTGTCGTCATGTAAGGTGGTATTGGAGGAAATATATGATTTTAAGAGAAAACAATCTATTATTTTCTTTTTTTCCAAGTTGGGTGTACTGCTGTGTCATTGCACACAGGGTTCTGTTCAGCCACAAGATGTCCCAAATTTTTGATAGCAAAATAAATTGTTCTGAGGGAAATGAAAACAAACTAAATGCTGCTTAGGTTTGGTTTGGTTAAAATGCATCCAAGAAATTGCCGTACACATTTTTGTAAACTAAAATTTGGGTTTGGGTCTGTACTTTACTGTACCTGCTAGTACACCAGAGATATAAACAACAGCTACTCTCCACCATCCGTTTACCATCTAGGGATATATAATTTCACATGTATGGAGTAAATTGCTTATTTAGAACATTTAAATTTATCTCACTAGAAGGGAATGATTATTTTCCAGCACTGTCCCCTTTTGCAGTCTGTAGTGTGTAAGTTTATAGTGTAAACTGTATAACTTTTACCAGCCTAGAGTTTGGTTTGGTACTTCAAGATAGTTGGAATTAGAGAAGGGGATCGTTTTGAAACACGGGTTTCCTGATATCTATGGCCAGTTAATTTTTGCATAATTTTTGTAGAGCCCTTAAAACTCCAATAATCTTGATGTTTAAAAACGTTTCTCAAAACGATGCCCAGCAGTAGTTCTGATACTTTGTTTTGTAAAATCCAAATCTTCATATAAATTTGGCTTGTCTGGGCGTTTGGGTGTTTGTTTGTTTGTTTGTATCCAATAAACGTCAAAACGGCTGAACCGATCGGGCCCAACTTTTTTGTGGGACATCACGTGACCACAGGGAAGGTTTATGAATGATAAAAATTTTAAAATTTTAAAAAAATGTGCTTAAAGGTTTTTAATTTTGTAAAAAATTTAAATTCTTGAAAATCCGAGAATTTTTTTTAAAATCCGCAAAATTTTTTCTTCTTTGTTTTAAAATTTAAACAAAAAGAACATGTTCATAATTTAAATAGAAGAAGGGCGCGAAGCGCCCTATAAACCTAGTAACTGTATAATTTTCATTTTCTGTTGTACTGCATTTTCTAGATCTATTTACTCTCTTACCTCTAAAGGGACCCCAAGCATAAGTTGAATAACAACATTAAAACTGCAAAATCAATAAATCAATTAAAATAAAAAAATTTCAGTTTTGGACTTTTGAAACACTGAAAACTAAAGAACACTGAACAATTAAAACCCAAAACTTATAAACTCTGGTTTCACTTTACTTGGTTTCACTTGCAATAAAGACTAAAATATTGATTAAATTGAAAATTATCTACTTATACGTTATTGATTAATTGAGTAATTTTCCTAACATGGAAGAGGCCAGAATGAATTAAACTGTAGGATAAAAATCTAAACAAATAAGAAATTATTTAAAACATGAAAATGATTTGAAAAAATTGTAATTTTTTCCACATATGAATTTTATTATCTACCTCCATATTTGAATTCTTTGGTTTGGATTATAAATTAGATGAGAGCAATAAGGAACAGGCTCATATAAACCTATCAATAATAATATGATTTTAAATGAATACCTATATCTCCAATTTCTTGATAACTATTGTAAATGAATATAACTAAATAAACCATTCATAGCGATTCAGAAATAAATAATTAATGGGTGAACGAATAAATGAACGAACGAATGAATTTTGAATGAATTAACAAAGGATGAAAGTATGTAGAATGGATGAATGAGTGCAAGCAAAGTTGATTAGGATGTATAGGTGAATAAACGAATGAATGGTTCCCTGTTTGTAGGAAGCTAAGGCACAGCATAAACAAGGGAGGAGGAGAACACTTATATTCATTCTAAAAAATTCAAAACAAAAAAATATTGAAATAAACAAATTAGCTTAATCAATACCTTTATTTGCAGTAATCGGCTGAATAAATAGATAATTTACTTTAATCAAAAATGAAGAATAAAAAGAATATTTTTGTTTTGTAAAATGCTCTTTAATCATTTTGAGTTCGAGTGACAGATTTCCAAATAAAATGTTTGAAGGTTAACCAGGTTCGAGAGTTATGGTGTTGGCCAAACAAGTGAATGGTTAAAAACATGTCTGAACGTTAGAGTGATAAAAGCAGTTTTTCTACACCAAAGTAAATGCATTAGATCAAAATCCAAAAACAGAAATGACAATGGAAAACGATTAGATTGATTTAAACACTTATTGATTGATAAGGCGATTGATTGATTGATTACCTGATATGTATATTTGTACGGTATAATAAACTCCACGGTTTCCCGCAGCAGCTGACGAAAGGCCCGTCGTCTTCGTGTGCCCAAACCCAGATGTTTGCCGCGGACTGGTACAATTCTGATATTTTTTTTTCTTTTCGTATATACTTTTTGTGTGATACAAGTGACAACAAAATCCTAATTAAAGCTTGTAAAACTAATCTCACATCTCAATTACATACTTGTTTGTACATTGAATTCAAAAATTATTATTTTATCTTTTATTTTAATTCTTTTGACAATTTTTTTTGTATAATTCAAAGGGTCATCATGGGTCATTTTAATGTTGGTCTAAAGGCGGTCAACTTTAATTTTTTATTTTTGTTGATTTTTATTCCGGCGAGGTCTAAATATAATCTTTTTTTTTGTAAAACATGTTCAATCGAACAACTATTACGATATTTATTTCGTTAAATAAAAATATCAGAGTATGTTGCCTAAAAGCAAGAATTCTTCATAATCTATTACCCCGTCTTGGTTTATATCTACTTCCTAAATCAAATAAATGCATGAAGAAATCTAAAAAATTTACCTTTTTTATTTTTTTTTGTCTGACCTTGATGATTCTATCCTTTAAAGTTTGTGGAACAGATTCCTAAACAATTTATTCACAATGATATTAATGATGAAAAAAATTATTACAAAAGACAAAAAACATAGTAACAATCTCTAAAAATTGCCTGCCCCTGCCTTACTTTTAAAACGAACTGGCTGAAGGGCCCGGCGTTGTCCGTGGATCCTTTAAAGTTTGTGGAACAGATTCCTAAACAATTTATTCACAATGATATTAATGATGAAAAAAATTATTAAAAAAGACAAAAAACATAGTAACAGTCTCTAAAAATTGCCTGCCCCTGCCTTACTTTTAAAACGAACTGGCTGAAGGGCCCGGCGTTGTCCGTGGAAAAAAATCATTTTTTTTAGCCTATGTTACCCCTAGAGTAATCAAGGGTTTTTTTTAAAGAATGTCAGCCAATTTGGTCCACCCATTTGGCCAGCTATAACTAACATATAAAAATATACAAATATATATACATGAGCGTAGAGAATTATTATATAGATATAATACCTTCCATATGGGATCTCCCTCCAGGATTGCCTGAAATCTAGAAACTGGAATTCGTCCATCATGTCTCCCGTCCGCTTCAAGATCAAACTTGTCAAAAATCGGCCGCCACTCCTCAATCTAAACAATATGGAGTTATTGAACAATTCTTTAATCTGAAAGATTTGTAGTTCAGGAGATAGGGGCCAATGCATCAATCCTTAAAAATAGCAGAATATTTTTGCTGAAACCCTTTGTTCTAAACTAGGAACAATCAAAATCGTTAACGTTATCTGTCATTAACGAGTATCCACCAAGAACGAACAGCTGGAACTGTTCTTAATCAAGCACGGAACAGAATGTAACAGAACAGAACAGAATGTAACAGAACGGAACAGAATGTAACAGAACGGAACAGAATGTAACAGAACGGAACAGAATGTAACAGAACGGAACAGAATGTAACAGAACGGAACAGAATGTAACAGAACGGAACAGAATGTAACAGAACGGAACAGAATGTAACAGAACGGAACAGAATGTAACAGAACGGAACAGAATGTAACAGAACGGAACAGAATGTAACAGAACGGAACAGAATGTAACAGAACGGAACAGAATGTAACAGAACGGAACAGAATGTAACAGAACGGAACAGAATGTAACAGAACGGAACAGAATGTANGAAGATGAAGATGAAGATGAAGATGAAGATGAAGATGAAGATGAAGATGAAGTAAAGATGAAGATGTAAATGAAGATGAGGAGAAAATGAAAATGAAGATGAAGATACCTGTATTGTAGAACTAGAACCATCTGTCATAGATCCTAATGTAAATGTTCTTGAAATTGCTCTCATCAGTCTTGAGTTTACCCCACCTGTAATTATTAAATAAATATGTACAATGTACATATTCATAAAAATCCTCAAGAATATTTTTCTTTATTTAAACTGTGAAAATTTTAAGGTTTTGAGAAAAGCTTTGAGCAATGTTGATTTTTGAATCAGAAAGTATATTGGCTATCAAATAGCCCCACAAAATTCTGAGACAATATTTTAAATCTAAAAGTAACTTTTCTAATTAATCACAATTGAAAATTACCAATTCTCCGGTAAATAATCATTTTTGCTGAGACAAAGGTTTCACGGTACTTTCAAGGCACCTTGTCTACAGTCCCTTCAAGTTTACCTGTGGAATACGCAGAATCTCCGGAGATCGTCATTTGCCGCGTAATTTTTCTTGTCATGCGCCCCGGCATTGCGACTGCACCAAAAGAGAAAGTTCTGCGGCCATCATTTTCAGCTGAACGTACAGGTGCTGTCACAGAGCCATGACGGGGTTCTAAACAAAGTAACCAGAGATCAAAACTTTTGTGTTAAATATCGCTTATCTACAACTACCACTTGATCTCGATATCCACTGTGACAACTTTAAAATCTAAGAGATTGTTACTTGCTCCTTCAATTTAAGCTATTTTTGCTGATTTGTCACAAGGAGATTTAGATAACTGCTTGATCTAGGGATTAAAAAAATGTTTTCAGAGAGATTTTTTGCTGTTAACTGAATACGTTGATTCTAAAAATATTGATGGGTCTGAATATAGGTATAGCCCCACCACGTTGACCACACCACCCTCTTTCCAAAGATGAAGATCATTAAGCCAAGGTATGGAGTTGTGATGCATGTTTGGTTAAAAGCCAATTTGCAGGATAAAAGAATTCTGAGTGTTGTTTTAGGCATAAGAAAGATCGACCTATCGAACACCCTATATATAATAATTAGTCAAAACACTGGTTTCTTCTCGTTTACTGAATATATTGCTTCTAGTTGCTGATTGTTTGAAGAATATAACTGATTATGTAAGAACAAACTGTTTTTTACGGGGACAATGCAAAGTACACTGTTTGCGATGTTGGTAATTTTATTAATGATAAAATATAATTATAATAGACTAAAACACACAATTTTTCATTAATTAAAGGTGGGGTACTTTACTATACTCATTTTTTAGAATACCATACAACAATGTCCTCTTAACAGCTTGAAGGTTAAAGAATTGTAAGCGTAGCTTAAAATAAAATAAGATTTTAAAATCTTATCGGAATTTCCTGAAGAAACTTTAATGTTTTTCTTTGCACGCATCCAAATTTGAGAAATATATGGTTACCCACAAAGGAGCCTGTAATGACGACCTGAAACTCTTAAGATATAAATGATCAGCAAGTTGAACCTGGATTTTTTTCTTTTAAACAAATTTTTAAGTGTTATATAAAATGATTTGTCAAAGAAAGTAACAAGTTTACAGCAGCAGTCCGAATTAAAATCATTTGGGCCGCGTCTCAAATCCACCAAAAACTGGTTTCAATTGAGCGCCGGCTTAAATCTTGAAACATTGAACGCAATTTAAGTGGAACCAACCATATTTCAGCCGCGTCTCAAATTCTTTAAATTCCACTTCTGGATTTCTTAAACTGTTAATGGTCACAATACAAGATATTTTATATATTTCAAGTATTCTTGTATTTTCCTTGAATCTTGAATTTAACTTTAAAAAAAGTGTTGCTTCTTTTCAAATCTTTTAAATTCGTTCACAGTTTAGGTTAAGGAAGCTTGAGATAATTAACAGGGATAAAATTAGCACTGTGGTCAAATTTGTTGTGCGTAAATAGTAATGTCAAAAATTACTTAATTTAAAAACGGATATGGTTCTTGTGATTTTAGACTAGAAACAAACTTAATTTGACCAGAGCTGAAAAATTTAGAATGGGATATCCTTAATCCCGATCAGTTTATTAATATGGATATTAATAACAAGAGGAGAGCAGGCATTATTTAATCTCGAGATTAAGAAAAGGAGTGGATCAAAAATTAGTCCCGATACCCACCAGATCAGAGCTGAGCTGAGCTGAAAACTTTAGAATGGTGGATATCGGGATTAAGGCTTAATCCACTCTTTTTCTTAATCTGCAGATTAAATATTGCTTGTTCTCCACTCATTTTTAATCTCCAGATTAATTATCCGATCGGGATTAAGGATATCCCATTCAAAAGTTCCCATCTTGGGAACTTTAGAATGGATAAACTTTAATCCTGACTCTGATTGGCTGCTACAGTTTCTCAGATGATTAAATATTAATTAGAATTTTATCGTTTTTCATACACTTTTAAGATAATCTTGCAAGATTATGTTAATCTTGAGATTACCAAAAAAAGAGGATCAAACATTAATCTCGATATCCACCATTCTAAAGTTTTCAGCTCTGGGAACTTTAGAATGGTGGATATCAGGATTAATGCTTAATCCTCTGTTTTTGCTAATCTCGAGACTAACATAGTCTCGAAATTATGTTAGTCTTGAGATTAAATATTTAGATCAACAAATTGGATTCTAAGAATACCAGTGGCCGAATTTAAAGAATTTGAGCGGCGGTTTAAATTCAAGCCGCGGTTTAAATATGGTTGGTTCCACTTAAAATTGTAACAAATGTTTCAAGATTTAAGCCGGCGCTTAATTTAACCCGGGTTTTGGCGGATTTAAACTTCGGCTCAAATTCTTTAAATTCCTCAGTGGCCGAATTTAAAGAATTTGAGCGGCGGTTTAAATTTAAGCCGCTGTTTAAATATGGTTGGTCCCACTTAAAATTGTAACAAATGTTTCAAGGTTTAAGCCGGCGCTTAATTTAACCCGGGTTTTGGCGGATTTAAACTTCGGCTCAAATTCTTTAAATTCCATCTCAGATTGGTTTGTTTTCTTGACTGGAAGGGCCTTCACTTAATTTCTCACCCATTTATATGAAATATTTTTCTTCACCGATTAATTTACAAAATGGCCGACAACAAATTCTTTATTTGTTAGAAATTGCGGATTTCTCTCATGGGATAGAATTTATTATTAAGGCTATCATTGGTCAATACAATTTACGATCTATATTCCTGCACTTTCATTTGAGAAAATAATGTACGGGTATCCAAAGAGAGAGAAAAAGAGTGGATTAAGGACTAAAATTAAAAGTTTCCACAGTGGATATTCGGATTAAGTAGTTGGGATTTAAGGTTATCCATTCTAAAGTTTTCAGCTCAGGAGTAACTGCATTCTTACCAAACTCAGCAAATGTCGAATGTTCAGGAGAAGTCTCTGGTATTATTAGCTTCAAACCTAGTTTCCGCACCTGACAAGTCAAATAATGGATTTTTTACAACTTTTCAACAAAATTATGGCACTATTGAATCCAATGTTAGATTGCAACCCTAGGGGTGCAATCTAATTGATTGCGAAATTTTCTGCCAAGAAATTGCGGATTTACTTCTCCGAAAACATGAATTAGATTTGTGTGTTACAAAACTAAATAGATTTTACAGTCTTTAATACAGAATAAGGTTGATTTTTACGTAAATTAAAGTGTTATATTTCGTTTAAAGTGCAAAAACCTCCATAAAATTTGTTTCAAAGTTGAAAAAATTACACATCTCTTCATTCACGTAAGACAACAAGGATTCAATACATATATTGCATCTCTTTTGCCTCTCATGTAATGAAGAGATAGATAGTTATCAACAAGAAAAAAATGTCAAAAAAGTTTGTTAATAATAATCTTGTATATTCTCTCCTATACATGTAGTGCAGTAAAAATCGTGTAAGCATGATATTCTGTAAACTTGCTGTTCGTTGTACATTATTAATGATTTAATGTTGTAAACTTAGACATAGTGACATGTTTCATTGAAAATGTGTTTCAATTTAATACTTAACATGACATGTAACATACTTGAATTATGCTATAAAACATGTGTGGAGATAGCTTAACTGTGTTATATCTATTATCCCTAATCCTTTAAACATGCATCTTAAACTTTGACTGTGCGATAAATATGTAATTCAATGGTCTTCATCGTGTGATATAGATAACATCATAGGAATTGTAACTACGTCAACTCCAATTGTAATAACGTCGCATTTAGACCGGATCGTCCCCATCATTTGGGATCGACATATAGCTTTTTGTATAGCTAGGCATGTGTCCTTGTGAGACATATAGTGCAGATCGTACCCATCATTTGAGATTGACATATAGCTATTTTGATAGCTCGGCTTGTGTCCTTGTGAGACATTTAGAGCAGGTCATCCCTATTAATTGGGATCTATATACATAGCTTACTAATAGCTAGGCTTGTGCCCCTGTGTGGCATTTAGAGCAGCAGCAAACTGATTTGATAAGCTACACTTGTGCCCTTGTGTGGCATTAAGAGTCTGGGATTCAGTCCTGGTTGAGTATGGTTTTAGTAGCTGGATTTCGATTAGTTACGCTTGTGTCCTTGTGTTGCATTTAGAACCTGGGATTCAGTCCTGGTGGAGTTGTATAACGGACGGATTGGACCTGGATGGCTACATTCGATAACTTGTTATGGAGTAGGTGTTTACTACAGTAGTGCCTATTTGAAGAGGGGCATGATTAAAACAATGTCCATTTAGAAAATATCACAAAAGTGACTTGGGATTTATGCAGCAGATGCAAAGAGAAAGAAATTGTCAAAATTTATCACTTTTTCAGTAAAAAACCCATGATTTCTTCCATTGTGGGTCAGATAAACACACAGAGTATTCTTTCCTCTTTTAACTGGAGGTTCACTTGAATTTATGGCGACAGTACCTTTAAGGTAGTAAGTGAACCTAAGTTACCAGTCTAAAACACCAATAAATACACCTCTTCTTCTGTGTTTAATTAATCGATCTTTTAGTTTTACCTAAAATTTAATTTTGTTTCACTAAACCTGAGCAATATGTGTGTTATGTCTGTTATGTGTTTCTTCGCTGAATGTTGGATGTTCCATTTTGAAATTTATGTTAAACATTGTAAAAAAAGAAAAACATCCTAAAAGTGAGTTTAGAAAATCCAATATCTAAGAAATTGAATGATATATGAGATTTCTCAGGTTCGTTTTTTGGGTCTATATAGATAATCTCAATCTCTCTTTTTGTTTGAGTATATGTCCAAACTGTCGGTATGTCCAAACTGTCGGTATGTACCAAGAATCGTTCATTGGTGTTTTCAATATTTATAAACAACATTTTTTAAATGAAGAATTTGGCCTTTTTTGGAATATGTTTTGTAAAAAAAAATTAGAACATAGACGACATTCTGATTTTTTTTACATTTTTCAGATTGGCAAAATTAAAATGATCTTTAATTTTCAATAATTAATGAATGACTAAGCTGGAGTGTATAAAACTGAGCATTCCATAATGTGGTCTTCCCTTTTTTCTTCAAAATTGACAGAAATATTAAATCGTTTTAAAATGTTATCGATTTTGTAATTTTGAATTTTAGAAATCATAGGATTTGAAACTAGTATTTCGGCGTTAAAAGTTATTACTGGGATGTTACCCATAAACAGACTGGAGGGGTGGGGGATGACGCCCCCCTACTGACAACAAGTAGGCACACATTTGGCGCCATACTCCTCTAATATATATTCTATTCTCTATGTCTAAAATTCAGTGGAGTATAGCTGTTTGGTTAAATAAGAAAGGAAGTATGCAAGAGCAGCTTGTCCAAGGTCCACTGTCTGCTAGAACCCAATGTACTGTATAAAACCCCAGCCAGAAAATTACATACTGTCGGTATGTCCAAACTATCATATCAATATGTATCCTTTAAAAAACTTTGTCTGATCATAAGGTCGAATGAGATTTATGTAGCGAGATCTCCTTGATTTACTAGCTGAAAATTTCCTGTAAGAAAAACGACGATATTTTCCTCATGGTACCATTGTAAATCAGAAATGACTGAAGGGTCACATGAAATTACGATTACAAATCTATAGTTCCTTTGAAGCTATATACAAACAGAATAGAATATATAGTGGAATTTAGAAAATCCCTCGTTATCAATTTTGTCAGTCCCTTTCAGCCTGAAAGGGAGTTCAAAGTGTACAAATCATGTAAATCTTCACAAATTATATGCAGTAGAGTACATTAATACAGTATGTTCTCTAGACTATCCATTTCAATTTCGAATTTTTTAAAGCTGCTAATAAAATAATTTTATAAAATGAATAAAAAACATCATTTGCTTGTATAGAGTCTATGTGAAATGATCATTGGTCAATTATGAAACCAGTCTATTTCATAATTTGGGTTTCTTTTAATATTAATTTTAGATTTTCTAAAAAATGATGTTCCAGGGCCCAAAAGGTTATATAGCACAAATATGTGAAGTACACCTGCAGTATGGAAACAGTACAACAAAATGGCTCTTTTACACTTTTTTCTAGTAAATTCCACTCTAATATATATTCTATTCTCTTTGGCTATATCTGACTGAATGTGACACAAAAAATCCTTAACAGTATAATAAATTTTCATGAGATAAATTAGTACAAATCTAACTACAACGTAAAATATAAAACTAAAGAAAAACAAAATCTGTTTGTTTAAACATTCTTTTAAAAAGTTTGAATCCCTATTTTGTTTACATCCGCATTCTTTAAAGATATAAATGAAGAATTTATCAAAAATATGGAAATGCGCTAAATTTGTCGGGGTAGGGGGGCTAACACTTTTGCGTGCAAGTGCCCCCAGCATATTTTCAAATTTCTTTTTAGATAATTTTTTTTAATTTTTAATGCTTAACAATATCTTTCCAATTACATGATATAATGCTCTTTTAAGTTAGAAAGAAAAGTTTATTCTCAGCTGCCTGGCACCAATTAACCAAAAGCTAAAAGCATATTTAAAGTAAAACAATAGCTTTTGAAAGTTGTGGGAAAAAAACTATGCATGAAAATAAATTTGCTGGCTTTTCACTTTTACAGAAATAAAAATGTAGAAAACTTTAAAATTAAAAAATATTTCCGGTTTTTGTAAGTTACAAACTTTTAACTGCAGGGACAAAAGTTTAGTTTAGCCGTTTCACGTTTTTGGATTTTTACTTATATTAGAAATTTTAAGTAAACAAAATATGTTTCAGCCGAGAGGTCAAACAATAACTGAATGATTAGGGTCTTTTTTAAAAAGATAAAAATGATGTATATTTGTTTTCACAAAATAATCAACATCAACGTCAATTTGAATACACAAAGAGGGTAACATTAACATCAACGTCAACGTAATTTAAAGCAACCCTTCAACTAAAAAAGAGGGGCATGCAAGATTCAAACGACGATATCCTCCTCATTGTTGCTCTGTAAAAGGTGTGCAGGGTACCGTTGTGAATATGAAATGTCACACTTCAAATGGTGGGTTCCTTGAAATTAGATCGACAGCCTCTTTAAAACAAATAAATAAATAAAAAATTATTCAAACAACTCTTTTTTTGCACTTTATACTGCGGTTTAGAATTTTATTGTTTAAACAAACTTTTTAGAATGCTACGAGTCAAAACTCTTACAAATTATTTCCATTTGAAATAAGATAAATAAATTTCAGATCAGAAACGAAGCTAGAAATAAATCTTTCGGGGTGGAAAAAAAAACATGGAAAACCTTTTTTTAAAAGGAATTCGTGCATGTTGAAAACATAAAAGTTTTCTTGACGTTTGAGAGGTTTGATTTTGTAAAAAAAGTTAAAAATACGAAACGCTCCGACCATGCAAATAAAAGACACTGTAGCGAACAATTTTAGTGAAATGATTTTCAACTGCTCCATGATATTTCAACTTTTCAGAGAAATAATAACACTGACAACAAGTAGGCACACATTTGGCGCCATACTCCGGAAACACACTTTTCTCGCGCATGCGCAGAAACATTAAAATTTTTCTTTTTTTCAATTTTTAACCAGTTTGTTTTGCTTACGGCAGCCACATCAAGAATGAATTTAATTTGAACACAATGTGCTTTGCGTATTGAAATTAATCTTTTAGATACAAAAACTACGGTCCTGGGGTGTTTTTTTTTAGATAAAACAAAAAATACATTTTATGTTGAGTTAAGATTTGACAAGATGGCGTTAATTCAAATAAAAAGTTTATGATTCTCCGATCCTGGAAACAGTAACTGTACACACTTTACAAATATAAACAAAATGTCTTACATCATATACCCTGTTTTGCTACACTTTTAGAAGAAACTCTAACATCTGTTCGTAATATAAATTGATTTAATATCATTTTAAATTACAAACATTTTTTTCGTAATTATGAAAAACTCTTAAAGATATTTTGTTTATATCAACATAAAAGATCAGTAAAAATAAAAAATTCGGCCAAACTTCGACCACTCAGTCGAATTCAATGAAACTTAGCGTAGTTAACTATATAAATGGAATAAATTTAAAATGGACTCGAAAGCCTTTCGCTCTCAGTGGTTGAAATTTTTTAATAATTATTCAAATTTCACACACTAAATCAGTTATTTTTAAGTTATAATTCGGCGTAAAAACATTTTCCGTCGCTAGAGTGATACTCTACATCGTAATTTGATAAGAATAACTAAAAAAAAACAATATTAAAAAGAATAACAACCGTAAAAGAATAATTGCGAAATACAGAATGCATTGAATATGTAGCAATAGAAGTAGTTAAATAAAACAAAAGTATGATCTAACTAAACGAGGGCCTTTTGGCTTTACTGCATTTAATCCATAATAATCCAATAAATTCACCAAATATTACCAAAATTCAGCCAAGGTTTTTACCCTCCCCCCCCCCCCCCCTTCCCCTGCTTCATGAGAAATGTGCCCTTTTCCCCAGAACTAAAATAAAAACTAGACAAAAAGTTTTTGTGTGTTTTTGCTGAATTTTAACTTTATGAGAAAATAATTGATATGTAGAGAAAACTGCAAACCAAAGTTTCTTTTTCACCCGGAACTATGAAAACTAGTTTCTCTTCTTTTAATTTCACAACTGTCATGTTTCGTGGGACACCCTGTAGGATGTATATAAAAATAAGCAAATGAAAACGAAAAAAACGACAATTCTGCAAAAATGAATACGAAGCTATGGAAAACGCTAGTTCTTGTAAGTTCACCTTTAAATGTATTTCTAGATGGTTGAATCAAAACTAACTAAATCTGACATCTGTCTACAATTTTCCCTATATCGTTCCCCATCCTCCTCTTATAAATCTGACCAATGATAAGCAAGATGACAAAATGCGCACACGATGACGTCTTCCTATTGGATGAAAATTAATGCGGGCCTGGGTTCATCGAACCTATGAAATGTCGGCGTTGGACAATGATGAAATAAGATGTTCATTCTCTGTGCATGCAAAAGACACTGTGAATATCGGGCAGGAATAGATTGATAGATGGATGGATAAAAAGATAGATACAGTGAAACCCTTAATAACGAATACATCGGAAGAATTTATCAAATGTCGTCTTGAAAATTTTTCAATGAGTTTTATACTAAATTACGTAAATTTCAGTATTTGCGAAAATAAATAAATAGCCATGAATATGCGGGAACAGTTTCAAAGAGTTCCATATAATCATTTAATTAAAAAAATAAATATCTGCAACATTCCATTATCAGAAAGTGAAGAATACGACATTTGATGAATTCTTTCGATGTATTCGTTATTAAGGGTTNTAATAATAACCTTAGTTGTTCCTGAGGGAATATGTTTCCGAATATTTGGCGGACTTCGGCAAAATCTAGTTTAAAATAAATTATATCAAAAATCATAACTTTCATTATTTTTGGTATAAACAGATGAGAATTTCATCCTGAGGGATACTTTGTACTGTACTGCACCTGACTGTACTTTGAGTACGGCGTCTGTACAATCCTGGTTCTGTACATATTTCTAGGAATGGAAAATAATTTACATTCAAAATACAAGAAACGAGATACAAAAACAAACAAAAAACAACAACAGGAATAATCAATAACGACAAGAACAAGAACAAGAGCAAGAACAAGAACAAAAATTTAAACTAGAACAAGATCAAGAACTAGAACAAGAAAGAAGCTATGAACAAGAACAAAATGAACAAGATTTAAAAAAGAACAAGAACAAAATACAAACACAAACAAGAACAATAAGATTAAAATGTAAATTTTTCTTTCCTGATAATTTTCCAGTAGTATCTTCGGCTGCCTTTTTTAGCCCTAAATTATTATTCTACTTCAATAAAATTATCACCAATAAAACAGAAAAACAGACTTAAAAAGTAAAAAAAGGTTAACGTAAAATTTACCTTTTTCTACATCTAGGCTCGTCACCGTACTCGAACACCTGAGATTTCAGAAATGTTGATTAGGTTTAGTTACATAAAACAATCACAAATGGTAAACAAATAAATAATATTATTAATATCAATACAAAACTTTTCCATAGAAACTTTTACTTTAATGTTCAATAATCATACAATCTTCTATACATATCTATGTACATACAAATTTTTAAATTTTTTGTAACTCACCCTGTATTTAATAATTCACAAAAGGTATTTGTTTGACTCACTTCCTCTTCCATTTTGCACCTGTAATATAAAAACAATATGTGGGAAAAATGTTTTGTTTTGAAATGCTGAATTACGATTTTATGTGATTTTTACATACGTTAAAAATATTTACATCAGAAAGAAATGGAATTAAATTTAAACAAATTCTTAAAGACTCAATATTTATCTCTTGCCATAGACCCCCATCACTATATTAATTATTACATCTTTCCAGAGGAAACAAAATAAAATTGATTTTGGAGAGAACCTGATTTTTATTAAAAATAAAGTTTGATTTGAATTCATGTTTAAAATTCTGAACACTTTGAATCTATGCAGTGCACTTTAAATATTCATATTTGCATATATGAAGGGAATCCCAAATTGTCCGTGCAAAACCACGGTTTGCGGGAATTGCAATTTCTCCTGCTTCAATCATAATATTTGCATTACGAAGAATTTTATATTCCTAATATTCTATTCGTAACTTCGTAAACATACTTTTTTTTCTAATAGTGTTAAATGTTAATACACAGTGATAACCAAAAAATTGAATAAAAGTCATCGTTAAATTAATAAAATATTTCTGGATCCTGTGTAGAAAAGTAAATGTTAATACTCAAATCATTGTTGAAAATGTGGCAAAAGCCAAAAAATACATTTATTTGAATGTGTCAAATATCACCTAATTTTACGCGAATTCTCCCCACAAACTTAGTTGCACCTCTGGTGTTTAGACTCACACTAGTTTAGGCCTAAGATTTATATTTAAAAGTTTATTTAATTTATTACATGTAATGCTTTTTTTAAATTAAGATTTTTTTTTGTATTTTCACCAACATGAAAACAAATCTCTCAGATTAAGATGTTTAACTAACTGATAAGCGTCTTCCTCACTAGTCAAGAAAATTGCGTATTTTTGCGGAATATTTTGCGTATTTTTGTGTTGAGAATTGATCAGCTGGAGAATGAGCTCAGGGCACTCAAGGTACCTGTTGTAACACTAGGCTCTACTCTCACCTAACACCGGAGTAAGTAAAGGAGATACTTGACTGCTAGTGCTGTGAGTTGTGACGTTTATATTCATGTTCCGGGTGCCCCCTCCCCCTTCCCCCCTACTCCCATTATGCTCAAGCCTACTCTCTGCCTGCTGCCTATACAGGACTGCCTTTCCCATAGGGGAGACAAAATAAGGGGGGCAGCCATTATGATTAATTATGTAAAAATTACAACTGTATTTTTAGAAATATTTCGGCTAGCTAAATTTTCGGTTCTGGCCTCACCCCCTTTACTTCCTCCGTGTCGTGCAAAACCCAAAAGATTAGAATTACTGGAAAGCAGTTATTGCTTGTAGGTCTTTCTTACACATAGTAAACATTTGAAAACAATGTGCATGGTAAAACAAATATTTAAAACATGTTAATTTTAACACGTAAACCATGGGTCCTGATTAGAGTAGGGCCAAATTTAGTTTTTCTAAAAGCAAAGGATTATTAATTCGAGACTTCAGAAACAGAATTTATGCAGGATTTTTTCTTATATTAATTTTTAGCCAAATATTATTTAGTGTCTTGAAAAGAACTTTTTTATGGGCCTGCTAATACCGGTTTAAAGCTACTTTCACAAAGGTATTTACTATTTTTCCAAGGGCGACTTCCCAAGTGGCAACTTCCCAAATGTGCAATGTCCCAAGCGGTAACTTCCCAAAGGTTAGGTTTGGCCTTAGAAGTTGCCACTTTTGAAGTTGCCACTTGGGAAAAATTCTTTGGGAAAGTACAGAACACCTGCTAATTTAAACTCAAATTTCAGATCATCATATTCAATCATTTGTTGTGGGCAACCCTTTATTTGATGTATTCAAAATATTTTTTTCCAGAAAAAATGTCCAGAATGATGAAAGGTATAGTGAATAAGAATTTTTCCTTCAAAAAACCAAAAACAGACAAATATTTTTATTATTGTCCTGCTTTACTTTGAATTGTCATAGTAACTGCAACATCTTTTTTCGTTCATTTTATAAAATCACAGATTTCGCACATTTTTATTTCTTAAATACAAACAAACATCTTCAACCCATGAAAATATGCATTGAAGATAGAGTGTCATGAAAATGTATTTCTTTAACAGATATGAGACCGGCTTTAGATTATAGCGAGGAGGCGAGGAAACTTTGGAGCAAATTAGGTTAGATTTTTCATTTTATTCAAGAGCAATCTGAAAATTTCACCTCACTTTTACAGAGCATTTGAAAATAACCCATTTTAGCGATAAAAAGGGAGAATTTTTCTTTCATTCTTTAAACTTTAAAAATGTAGGGTTAAATAACGCACTCTGATGTAAAGGGAAAAAACAAGTGTTTTTAATTTACAGTTTTGCGTGACACTTTCGTTTTGTACGTAAATAGCTTTTTCTGTTTTTAATTACTTTTAGGCTTACAGAATCTAAAATAAATTTCTCATCTCCAATAAAAGTATTTTTATGGGGTATTTTTTTAAACCATAAATTGGAGCTATCTATCTGTTTGTTTGTTTGTAACTGATAAACGTCAAAACGGCTGAGCCGTTCGGGCCCACATTTTTTGTGGGGCCTCACATGACCCCAGGGAAGTTTAATGGTATGAGAATTGAAAAAATTTCGATTTTTCAAAATCCACGAAATAAATGAAAACAGAGAAACAAATAACAATTAAAATTGATTAAAATTGATTAAACCAAAAGGTATAAACCCTGAGGAGATTGACCCCAGTGGATACAAACCTCTAGACATCATTTTCAAATCAGAAAAGGTAAATTATTTCATTATATAGGCTGTCCTGTCTGTAACCAATAAACGTCAAAACGGCCCAAATTTTGTGCGTCAACTCTCATGATACCAGGGAAGGTTTATTAACGTTTAAACGTGGTGAATAGTGCCTGGAAAAAATGTTGGATTTTATCATTTTTTTTTAGAAATTTGCAGAATTATAAGAGAAAATGGCTGTTTAAAAAGCAACTTTTAAAAAATGGGCTCAAAGTACCCTGAAAGCCTAGTTTAAAAATGGGCTCAAAGCACACTGAAAGCCTAGTTTAAAAATGGGCTCAAAGCACACTGAAAGCCTAGTTTAAAAAATGGGCTCAAAGCACCCTGAAAGCCTAGTTTAAAAATGGGCTCAAAGCACCCTGAAAGCATAGTTTAAAAATGGGCTCAAAGCACCCTGAAAGCCTAGCTTAAAAAATGGGCTCAAAGCACCCTGAAAGCCTAGTTTAAAAAATGGGCTCAAAGCACCCTGAAAGCCTAATTTAAAAAATACTTTAACAGAACAGAAATGGTCTTCAGAGAATGTCAGACTTAGTTCAATTAACAAATATTTTTCATGATACATACGTATGCTATTTAAACAAAACATAGTTTTGTTTATGTCCAATTATTTAAAAGGTTTAAATACTCCTCCTTAAACAGGCCGCCCCCCACAGTAGGATATTTTAGTGGGTTATAGACGATAACTGGTTTTTGTCACAAAACTCGACTTAAAATGCATTTGGATTGTGTTTCATGGTGAGAACGGACAAAATGAATTATTCTGATAATCTTTTCATTTACAAACATTACATAGCAAATATTATTAATGATTTCAATTTATAATTGCTTTTCCCTTTCATATATTTATCCTTGAATGGATCCT
Organism: Eurytemora carolleeae; assembly: GCF_000591075.1. Classification (NCBI taxonomy): domain Eukaryota; kingdom Metazoa; phylum Arthropoda; class Copepoda; order Calanoida; family Temoridae; genus Eurytemora; species Eurytemora carolleeae. The sequence continues at coordinate 326,013 of NW_019396280.1, read as the reverse complement.
GTAAACCTGCAATGTATTTAGATCTCATCTTTGTTATTAAGTGGGATTTTTGGAAGGAACCCATATATTTTATAGCAAAAGCACAAGAAAGCACATGGGTTTCGGGATAATCTAAATAAATGAATAGGAAAGGAAACTATTACTCCGCCTCTAAATATCACACGGGGACACAAGCGTAGCTATCACACAAGCTATTACTCCAGCTTTATATGCCACAAATGTTTGGCATTGATAGTTTATGAGATCGTGCCCAGCGTTGGCATCGATAGTTTATGAGAATGTGCCCAGTGTTTGGCATTGTTAGCTTATGAGATCATATGCCACAAAGGGACAGAAGCGTAGCTATCAACAAGCTATTACTCACGCTCTAAATGCCTCACAGGGACACAAGCGTAGCTATCAACAAGCTATTACTCACGCTCTAAATGCCTCACAGGGACACAAGCATTGGCTATCCATTAGCACTTAGTCGAACTCGTGCCCTATACTGAGGTTAGCTCTCAACCCGGGATACAATTACTCAACACTGTAATCAAGCGGAGTTCTGATTCTAACTAATTGTATTAAAGGTTTATAGGTTACACATTAAATTAATAGACGTAATTACAATTCCTGTGTCTTTATCACATGATTTAAGGCAAATTTCAAGGAATAAAAAATGTCTTAAAACATTCTTTTAAAAGTGAGTATTTGCAAAATATCTTTTTTCCATATCATGATCTGAGTTCGTTTCCCTTTTGTCCATTTGACAGCCCATTTGTTTTAGTAAATAATCTTTTTTTGTTTGTTTATTTTTTACGGTTTTTTAACATTTTTTACTATCGATTTTGATGGTTATTATATCGTTAGACTGGCCGGAATATATTTTAAATAAAATAAGGGACTAAAATCTACTTAATTTACTCTACAGAGATTTGGTCCATCAACATCACCGAATTTTTATTATATTTTCTTCAGGGTGGAAGTATTTATGTTGGAGGAGAGAGAGCAGTCCGAGATATGGATCTTCTCATGTAAATTTTTCAATATTTAAAATTTGGAATTGATGTTTGACCAAACTCTACGATAAAGTAAATAAACAAGAGGTTATTTCACATTTATGAAAAGAATGTTTCTGTCTGGGTTGACCCTCTTCAGTTCTAACGATCAAAAAAAAATAATGTAAAATCAAATCACAAAAGAAACATATGTAGCAAATATCGTAACAATCCCAATATTTGTTAACCTTAACATACCTATATGTATTACGTTGTACATTGTCTGTAAATCTAAATGCGCTTATCATTAACTACGCAAAAATTGTAATGCGATTAACCTAGCCTAGCGACGTCTGTAAATATGTCAAACCTGTATTGTGATTAGCTTAACTACGCCTATATATATCTGCGCAAATTTTGTAAATATGTACATTAACTTAACCTGTAACTTAGATGTCTAAATGCATATTAGTTGGAATATACTCCACTTAGATTACAATAAGTTCAACGAGTTGGTGAGATTATGCCCAGTGTTTGGCATTGATAGTTTATGAGATCGTGCCCAGCGTTGGCATCGATAGTTTATGAGAATGTGCCCAGTGTTTGGCATTGTTAGCTTATGAGATCGTTCCTAGTGTTTGGCATTGATGAAATCGTGTGCGTGTTTGACATTGATAGCTTATGAGATTGTGCCCAGTGTTTGGCATTTATAGTTTACGAGATCGTGTACGTGTTTGATATTGATAGTGAAGGGCTGTTTGACTGATTAGCTCTTATGCCTCATAAACCAACGAGAGAAATTAAGTTGTACCTGGTCTGAGAGACTCTTATGGAGTAGTACTACACATATACAGCTTTCAAAAAGGTTGTTAGATGAAAGAAAAGAACTCAAATCATGATATGTATGAAAGAAAAATATTTTTCTAGGTCCTACATTTTTTTTTAATTACCTTGAATTAGCGACTATATTCATTCTTAAACAAGTGATATTATTTCAAATTTAAAAATTAACTTTTGTAAAGGATTTTTTAAAATAAGTGACTCAGAATAGTTATCTCCTTAATATGGAATGAATTTATAATTTAATTAAGATTTATACATCTTGGAAACAATCCTTTTTCTCTTTAGAATATTAATTTTAGGCAATACGGAATCTGTGCTATTGTAAACTGCACAACAGACATCAGGTATTTTTATCTTATCTAAAAATATGGAGAAAAAAATTACAAATCTTGCTGTGATGTACAGCTGAATTATCTCCTTATTAAACAACCATTTAAAAAAAAACACACTGAGAAAAATTTAAATGTTTGCTTTCACCCTCTTCTTGTTCAACCAATTTTCATTTCTTTTTATCTCAATATGATTGTTTAGAAATTACCATGAGAAAGTTCTTGTTTATCATAATTTTGATATTGCATCTTGGAGATTTCATTTGTCAAGCAAACAGGTAGCTATATACACTTTATACACTCCCATATTATCTTTTATGCCAGCTATAAAATGGGATTATATTACAAACAAGAATAGACGTGAAGAACAATTTTATAAAATAACCATTTTGTGAATTCAGAAGGCGAATTTTTATCTCCTAAATCTGCTACTCAAAAGACTCAAACTGTTTCTATTTTACCTGAGTTGATTACCTCGATTACCTCTTCAGGTCTGATGTTAGGGATGGACAACTTTTTCCTTTTTAATTCTTTAAAGTTTAAAGTTTGTATAGTGGATATCGAGTTTAGTAGTACATAGAAAACATAGAACTTATAAATCTAATATTAATTTAGGATAATGTACTGCAGTTGATATCTCCTGTACTGCAGTTTATAAACAAACAAATAAATATGGGAGGGAATGTATTGGTACACTGTTTAGCTGGCGCACATAGGTAATACACATGGTCATAGATGCGTAGGCACAGTTATACGGTACATATACAGGTACAGTTCAGAGTACATCACAGTTTTCGTTTACAATAGGCCATTGCTAACGTTCTGAAAGAGTAAGCAGTACACAATATTCATGTTTGTAGCCTAGCAGTACACATTGATTATGTTTAGAGCCGGTACAACGGGAATAATCTGTTTAATGCACTTTGCTGGTTTAAAGTCGGAAAAGGTAAACTCTAAACTTAAAGGGATTGTTAGCAAAATTCTGCAACTGTGCAACTGCACAACTGAGAGGAACTAGGTGTATTTTGCACTCTTTTTTAAAAAGTTGCAAATCTGATCCACTCCTTTCTGTGTAATTTCTAACTATTGATTTCTAAACATATGTCCTGCATGTGCATCCTCTCAATTTTTAGGCAATAACTACCGCAAAATCTTTGAGGAACGTGATAGAACCAATTGGAGATTTTAAACAGTTACTCACAAGGTCCATTAATATAGAATACAGTAATATTTCGTTCGTCATATTGAGAAACTAAAACCAAACAAAAATATATAGAATAATATATATGTAAGTTATACATGTATTATGATATAATACATGATAAAATAGAATTTGATAATACTAACCAAATATGTTATCTCGATTAAAATATGTTATCTCGATGAAAAGTAAAGATCATTTTCGTAGTCTTATTTGTTTTGTTTTCTTTAAATCTAGCAATTTTTACATTTCATTTTTTCGATCAATATAATTTAACCATTTTCCGACATAAAGAGCTGACATGACATAAATATAAAATATTTGGACAAAAATGTACTATCAAAAACCATCAACATTTTTTGAAAATGTACCTAGGGTTTATCTTTCCGATTATTTCTTTTTAAGTAACATAGATTGAACTCTAAAATGTTTTCAAGAGCTATTAAAAAAATTTAAAAGCTTCTATTTTTAATATGCAACCAGATATTTGGCTTGTAAATAATAAAGCTCTTCATCTCTTATATATGACATACATATATATCTATATGTTATCTATAGCTGGACAAATTAGCAGAAATATTTTGAGAAAACCCATGGGTACCCTGGGGGTAAAATAAGCTAAAATAATAATTTTTTTTCTTTAAAATTTTGTTTTTTTTTCTTTTCAAATTTCGATTTTTTCTCTTCAAATTTAGTTTTCAAGTGTAATACAAATTTCACAGGCAACGCCGAGCATTTCAGCTAGTTATCTATAAAATAAAGCTCCTCGCTCATACAGGGTGTCCCAAAAAACATGGGAATTCAGTGACGAATTCGATATCGTCTTTTCAAATAATTCTTTGAATTAAGTATAGTGATACCTACTGATATATTTTTCATACATTAACTTAATTTTGTTTAGATGTGATGATTTGGAGAGAGACGATACGGGGAAATTCTATTTGTACTGAGAAAACAAAATACTAAAATGTATTTTTAAATCAAATATCTCCTGTAAAAAAATAAAATATTACAACAGTTTTAAAATGTATATTATGTCCCTAAATCAACCAACATGAAGAATGGGGATGGAAGGTAGAATATTTAAAAAAAATATTTGTAATTTTATAAACTGTAGACTGTAGACTGTAAACTGTGACCTGTGACCTGTGACCTGTGACCTGTAGACTGGAAACTGTAAACTACCAGAAACATTTTCCTTCCAGCTATTGCTAGGACTGGGCATATGCTGTTGTTCCTCTGTTAATGTAACTTTAACACTAGAAAGTAAAGCGTGTAATCACAAAATCAGCATTGCTTTAGATTGTAATTTGAAAAACATGCTAAGCAAAACTTAGACCAGGTATCTTGAAAAGAAGTAGCTGAACTGCTTAGATCAATTTCAACCATAACCCATCTCACAACTGGTTGAACCTGTTGTTCAACAATTCTGGTCTAGGTAAGGTTGAACCAAGTATCTTGCATCGGTGAGTGTGACTTAGGATATGTCCATGTCCATGTCTATCGAGTCTGAGCCCCCCTCCCCCCTAGACATGGTCCTGTATTTGCCCCGGAACATATTTAAACTAAAGATTCTTTTATGTAAAAAATATTTACATTATAAATTCCATGGAGGTAGGTTAGCAAAATTTATTCACATAAAAATATATAAAATATTACAATTTATCAATTATTTATACAATAATAAAAATGTAAGACTAGAAGAGTACATACTAAACAGGATCTACGAAGTCAATAACAAAATGAGAATCAGAAGTTGCAAGTAGATACAGTGGTCGGCGTTTATATCAATAAAATAAAGACAGCTTTTTTCAAATTACAAGAGAAATCTGTTAATTAGCGAATTTCTTTGTTTTCATGTCTATGTGTATCAATGCTGTTTGAAAGCTGCGCTTGGTAGAAATCAAAATTAAAGTCGAAAGCCGTCTTCATTTTTTAATATGAACGACGACGATTTTATAAAATTAATTATGTCACGTGAGAAGAATTAGGAATTTATGAGCATGGTTTTACGGAGCAGTCAAACAATTACTAGAGACGGTCAGCTAAATAATCAAACAAAGTAGTCCTAGAATTTCTCAAGAATAAAAAAAGCGACATATTTTTGTATTCCCTTGAATGCTAGAATAAATGTTAAAATTAGTTTGAATCAAATATAAAATGTTAAGTAAGTTTAAGTTTGCTTGGTTTGGGGAATTCAGTTTATAAGTTTATTTTTCTGTAGATACAGTGTTTCCCACAATGGTTAAGACATTAATTAAATACTTCATCTGAAAGTTTAATTGGATCCCAGGCCAAGAAGATTATTTTTTTCCAAAAAGTAATTACAAAAAAGAAGCGAGTTAACAGCTGATTTAAACCATTTGTATAAACAAAAGGATAGAATAAATTCCGTTCAGTCGTCTCTGAAGTTGCATCCTTTGTGGCTAACCCAGAGATGGGACTGGGAAATCTTGAATTGTGTATATCTAGATCAATGCTTGATTTCGATCTTTTGATAATCTTTATTCGATATTCGTGAAGAGTGTGGTCTTCGGAAAATAAACAGCCAATTAGAAGTCAGGGAATTTGCGTTTAACCAATGAGATAACAGAGAAATTGCGGATATCCAAAATCAAGAGATTCTGCGTAAAATTCTAAAGTGCACACTGTAGACATCGAGATAAAGCGATCAGGATTTTTGATATTTAGCACAAAAGTTCCAATCTCTGTAAACAAAAAATAAAGACCTAATGACTAACTTACAAGAAATTGAACCAAATATTATAAATTTTCCATGTTAGACTTCACAACTGCAGTCAAAACGATACAAAAAGCGACATAGTAAATTAGAAATATAAAATCCAAGAAATTAGCTGTTACTTGGAATAAAAATTTTGACAATTTTACAGTTAAGTAAAAAAAGTTAAAAATGATATTTTGATGATTAATTTTTATTCGGGTTTCAAATTGATGTTGATACTTTATGCCTAGTTTAACTGTTAATAAGCTCGATAAAATTTGACAAAAATTAATTAATCAAAAAGTAAATAAATCTCTAATAAAAGTCTAAATAAAAATAATCTAAGTATAAAATTAAATAAATACATAAATACAAGCAAATAAATTTCGTAAACAATAAAAATGACGAACACATTTGTTCCAGAAAACATAAATTATATGCAAATTCAAAGTATAAAATAACAAATTATGGCATCATGAGCGGAAATCATTAAAATAAAAACAATTTTATATGCTAAAGTGTGTAAATACTGTAGGTTAATATTAGCGTGGCTTATGAACACATAGGATATTCCATTTTAAGAGTTTCAAGATGTTTTCTGATTCTACTCTTGTATTAAATATTTCTAAGGTCTATTACAATTTACCAATTCCGATCTCTGTTTTTTAAGTATAGACATATTTATATTTGTATCAAATACATATAAATATAATCATTATTTTTGTAATTTTGTAATTAGTAGGACTACAAGAGGTACAAGATTTCTAATTTATGACAGGATTAAAAATATAAGTTCCGATCTACGTAGGTTGAATCTGTGGATGTCAAAATGCCAGTAGTAAAATTTGTTATCGACCAATTTATGAAGCTAAACTAAAATTTTGTTGTTTGAAGTAAAATAAGAAAACACCCAGAAACTACCTCAATATTTTACAAATATCGCTTGGATATCCTTGGGAAGAATACGAGAAGATAATCTTGTACTCACTGAAGTGCAATAGCTTGGTTCGCTTTTCAAAAACTTTGAAGATTGTTTAAACTATACAAAACTTAAGGACTTATGTAAAAAAAGAAACAAAAAAAATCATTTTTAATTAGTTTTTCACCTAATTTTTTCTCTAAAGATAAAGTTTTTGCTGAGTTTTGCTGAGTTCTATAAAAACGAACCAAGTTATTTACTACTACTACTACTATACTACTAGCTAGTAAGAATGATATCGTTGAATCCAATAGATTTCTACTTATATGGATTGTATATTCTTTCAAGACTCAGCTCAAGCTAGAACTCTGAACCAGAAATGCGTGCTCACTGAACAAAAAGTGTCATTAGAACGCTAAATAGCTGGGGGTTCTTCGAAATAATATGCATTTTATACTGTAGACGTAGTTTCAAGTGACCCTCCTGACCCTCCATTTAAAGGGAGATTTGCCTGATTTACAATAGTTCCCATGGAACCTTTTCCTGATAAACAATATGGAAGATAACGTCGTTTTACCAGCTTGAAAAGTGCTCAATTCTGATCATTTCTATATCATTGTTGAAAAAAAGAAAAGCGCAAGTCACTCTTGTGAAGAAATCACAAATGAAAATAATCGAGTTTCAAAAACTAAAAACATGGGTATCAAATCCTTATTTTATCGGACAAAGCTTTCAAGGGCACCGTTGTGAATTAGACCTGCAAATCTATCAAGGGTGACTTGAAATTACGTTTACGATATTAAAAATATCTAAAATATCTATCAACTGATCCTATCCGAAAGTTCAATAGCTGGGTTTCCAATTTGAAACCGGATAAATTTACTTTTCTCATACTTATCACCCCCTGAGCCTAAAACTTAAGACAGAGTATTGTTAGTAAAACCAGTTTTAAAACCCGGGTTTCACGAATGGGGTTACGCACTTTTGTGATTATCAATATTTTTGTAATGACATATTATTTCTTCAGTTTTTTATATTCTCTATTTTTTTAGAATCTCTTAAATCAAAATCTACACAAATGTAAAGACCCCAAAAAGGAAACTCGGGAGTTTTGTTCAACGATACTCTTTTAAATTTCGGCCTCTGGTGTTCAAACTTTTAGAATAATTCAAGTAAAAATATTGTAAATTATGTACGCCGATAAAATCAACTTATTATTATTATTAATTAATATTATTACTTATGGTTAAAAACAAAACCAATGGAGCTAAGAGGTCACATAGTGGTACTTTTAATGTCGCATACATGTTACCTACACCTTCTGTCAAGTTTGCAGTGATTTATCCAACTAACCTGTTCTCTATGAAACAGCTAGCTGTCTAACTAACCTGTTCTCATTAAAGTCTGGACTGATGTGCTCCAGCATCTCTATGTTAAAGGCAGGGTTAAGAGTAATGTGGGGCACCAACTCCATACTGTCTTCTTCAGGAGAACAGTCCTGTGGTAAGAAAAATAAAATCCAGGATCTACCATTAGCGTAAATATTTTAGAATTCAGCATCTTAAATTTGCTTGTCATCTCAATACTAGAGAAGGACTTTCGCAAAAAATGTATATGCCATCGATTTCTACTATTTTTCAATTTTTTTGTATTATTTCAGGGCTAGGTTAGGTTAAGAAAATTTCTGGGCTGAGCGCTGCAGCTAAGACAATCTATCTAGGGGTACTAAGACTCAAAAATTTAAAATATTTATGTTTTGATGAAGAAAGGTGGGGGGAGGGGGACCAAGAATTTCTTCAGGAATTTATCTGGTTGTCTTTCTGTCTTTTGCTTTAATAAAACGTCAAAACAGCTAAACCGATTGAACCCATATTTTTATGTCAACTCCCATGAGCCCTAGGAAGTTTTATGACTGGTAGAAATTTTTAACTGTCACCATTTAAATTGGCGGATTTTTGAAAATCCACCAATTTAAACAGAAAAATTCCGCAAGCATATTTGTTTACAAAAAAATAAAAATTAGTTTCAACCTGTAATGGAGAGACAGGATGATGATCTGAGTATCTTCTATATCTTGTATACAGCGTAACTATAATAAAATTGATCACTTTTTTTCTTCAGAAATTCTGTATAGTTTCTAAAACACTTAAAATTCTTAAAGGGAGTGACCGGCAAGTAGGAAATGTAAAAACGCATGAATCTAGACAATTTCATGATGAGAATTATTACTTATTTTCTATGCGAGGAGTTCCTTTTTAGCTTTAATTTAATAAGTCCGTTTTATAAGCATAAGCTTGTTCTTTTATTTAGCAAGTACACAATGTAAAAACATTTTTTTTTTAGACAACTAACCTGGCAGAATGCAATGTATGTGAAGGGGAAGGTGTATGAAGAATAGTAGAAACAACTAACCTGGCAGAATGCAATAAATGTGAAGAGGAAGGTGTATGAAGAATAGTAGAGACAACTAACCTGACGGAATGCAATGTATATGGAGGGGAAGGTGTATGAAGAATAGTAGAGACAACTAACCTGACAGAATGCAATGTATGAGGAGGAGAAGGTGTATGAAGAATAGTAGAGACAAATTCTCCAACTCCTGCACTGTTATATCCAGCCACCTTAAAGGGAGTGTTCAAGAGGTTTGAAATAAATTGCACAAACAAATAATTATTTGATCGAAATAAGAAATCAAAACGAACTTTGATTAAGATTTAAACTAAACTATCTAAATCATTGTTTAAAAATAGAGACATTTCAAACCTAGAACCTTTTATGACTCATTCGGGTCAAAAGTTTGAAAATATTTGAGATAAAAACTAACACTGTATAAATATACAGTGAGAACCATGAATCCATGGAACGAATGTCATCTTTGTTCCTTCCATTTACTTAAATTGATTTATTTATTTAGTACCTTGACAAAGTATGGTTTGGAGTAAGATTGTATAGTACCTTTACGAAGTAAGTATGGTTTGGAGTAAGATTGTAAGGTATCTTAACGAAGTAAGTATGGGTTGGAGTAAAATTGTATATTACCTTGACGAAGTAAGTATGGTTTGGAGTAAAGTTGTTAAGTACCTTGACAAAGTATGGTTTGGAGTAAGACTATATAGTACCTTGAAAAAGTAAGTATAGTTTGGAATAAGAATGTATACCTTGACAAAGTAAGTATGGTTTGGAGTAAGATTGTATAGTACCTTGGCAAAATAATTATGGTTTGGAGTAAGAATGTATAGTTTTACCTTGACAAAGTAAGTATGGTTTGGAGTAAGATTGTATAGTACCTTGGCAAAATAATTATGGTTTGGAGTAAGAATGTATAGTTTTACCTTGACAAAGTAAGTATGGTTTGGAGTAAGATTGTATAGATCACAAGTTCTAGAGTTAGGTCCTAGCTCTACTGTAGAATTTAGAAATGATAAATCCTCCTCATCAACCTTAACAAATTCAAATATTCTCTAAAGCTTAAAGGGACCGTAAGCGTAAGTTTAAGTGACCCTCCATACAAAGATAGAAATGCCCGATTTACAACGGTACCCTTAAAACCTTTGTATGATTATTGATCAAGTATGAATTAGACATATTTTCATTTGTGGGTTCTCTACAAAAGTGAATTGCTTATTAATTAAATAATCTAAAAAACGACGTTATCTTAAGGCATTTTTTATCAGAAAAAGGTTTCAAGGGTACCATTGTAAATCGGGCACTACTATCTTCGTATGGAAGGTCACTTGAAATTACGATTACAGTCCCTTTAATTCATTTTTGCAAAAAAAATAATGAGGAAGGCATGTTAAATCAGTTTTCCAATATCAGTTTCCTTATTTCTTATATTCAATTCCTTCCCCGTTAATCATTACCACACCAATTCTTTTTTAAATTCTGTACTTTAACATCTATATTCTGGGTGGACTGAACATTATTTGAGGGAGGGGGGGTTGTTATTATAAAATATATATATACAGGTTTACCCATCAAAGATAAGACTTCAGAGACGACTATACGGAATTTATACTGACTGTTTTCTTATGTTCATGATTCCCTTCAAGTATATACATCTTTTTTCTTTGCCAAATCATTAAAATTTCATTTCTTAATTTAAACTAGGGATCATCTTAAATAAAAGAGTTTTAAGTCGTCTTTACTGTCTCATCCTTTGTGGATAATCCTGTATTGTTTAATAAGCTCTTACCTGTGTATATTGAGACGTATCATTTCTATAAAGGCAAAGAAATCCCCGAGCACTCTCTTGAATTCCAACCTGGTGAACTGACCAGGAAACTAATATAAATAGGAATTATTATTATTCTTGAATTCCAACCTGGTGAACTGACCTGGAAACTAATACAAATAGGAATTATTATTATTCTTGAATTCCAACCTAGTGAACTGACCAGGAAACTAATAAAAATAGGAATTATTATTATTCTTGATTTCCAACCTAGTACACAGACCAAATATGCACTATACAATACATAAAGTGTGGGAGTAGGGAACCTACCTGTAGCGTAAACAGGGTGAGAGTAAAGTAGGGAACCTACCTGTAGCGTATACAGGGTGAGAGTGAAGTAGGGAACCTACCTGTAGCATCTACAGGGTGGGAGTACAGTAGGGAACCTACCTGAAGCATATACAGGGTGGGAGTAAAGTAGGGAACCTACCTGTAGAATATACAGGGTGGGAGTAAAGTAGGGAACCTACCTGTTGCATATACAGGGTGGGAGTACAGTAGGGAACCTACCTGTAGAATATACAGGGTGGGAGTAAAGTAGGGAACCTACCTGTAGCATATACAGGGTGGGAGTAAATTTTTTTGGAAACTCTTGAACATCTGCTTTCTAACCTTGCTGGAGTTAATAAAGAAGTTTATATCTTAACCGACAGTAATATTGATCTACTCTCAATTGTAGGGAACCTACCTGTAGCATATATAGGGTGGGAGTACAGTAGGGAACCTACCTGTAGAATATACAGGGTGGGAGTAAAGCAGGGAACCTACATGTAGCATATACACGGTGAAAGTACAGTAGGGAACGTACCTGTAGCATATACAGGGTGGGAGTAAAGTAGGGAACCTACCTGTAGCATATACAGGGTGAAGAGTAAAGTAGGGAACCTACCTGTAGCATATACAGGGTGAGAGTACAGTAGGGAACCTACCTGTAGAATATACAGGGTGGGAGTAAAGTAGGGAACCTACCTGTAGCATATACAGGGTGGGAGTAAAGTAGGGAACCTACCTGTAGCATATACAGGGTGGGAGTAAAGAAGGGAACGTACCTGTAGCATATACAGGGTGGGAGTAAGTTTGAAGATTTAATACTCGTCCCGGGGGTTTCCGAACTTTCACCTCAACTTGGTACTAAACAGAGAATCCATGCAAATCTTCAACAATAAAATAAAACTTGTAATGATAGCAACGACCGATTTACAACGGTACCATTAAATGCTTAGATTGATCAAGTATGAATTGGATATTCATGTTTTTGTTTCTTTGTCTTTTTTATTTGCATTCTCTTTTTTCTTCAAAAAAAAAAGCGCCTAAAAGATTTAAACAATTAGAACGGAATTTTTGGTAACTGAAATGACCACAGCGAAGGTTCATTTGTGGCAGGTTAGAGTTAAAAATTGGCCTTAAAAATACTTTCCGAAAACCACCAATAAAACCAGAAAAATCTGCAAAAAATCTTGTTGTTATTATTTCAAATGAACAACAGGCTAGCACATAGATCAGCAACAGACAGCGAAAATTAAAAGAGATTACAAAAAATGAACGCGAGCGCCCTGTAGACATAATTATCATATATACCTGTCTACCACTCTGATAACAAGTGTAAACTCCTTCTGCCTCAGGCTGAGCCTTTACCAAAACTAAATCTCCTAAATCAAACAAAAAATAATACCAAGCACATCTGGATTTTCTGTTGTAGCCAACATCAAACGAATGAAACGATCGGGCTCACACTTTTTTTTTGTAACGGACCTCTCATGACCAGAAGAATTAAAAAAAATACCTTTAAAAACGAACAAAAGTGGATTTCTTTGAAAAATCTACTTAAAAAAAACAAACAAAAATCGCAAAATTAGTTAGCTTTATGATGTAAAGTACCATGAATAAAAAGATCAAATGAATGGGGGTATTTTTATGTTCCTAGATGATTTTTTATGAGTGATCCGGATAGGTTAGCTCGGCCGGGTAAAATCCATTCTCCATCCTCCGGATTATCCTCCGAAATCCCTAGATCTGATATGGTTTCATTACCCTCCGATGAGTCGGAGGCCAGAGTTCTTGGTTCTATCTCGGGTCCACAGGATATGGTAATATTTTTTCCTAAAAAAAATATATTTATTATTTATAAATCATATTAATCACCTTCTTAAATATTACTTGGTCGTCACCGCCGAGTTTCAAGGAGCGTAGGCTTATTTTCAAGTGACCATACATTCAAAAAGGAGCAAGCCCGATTCACAACAATACTATTTATACCTTTATCTGATCAATATAAAAAACGTAGTGCTTTAATTCTGATAATTGAAAATAATCTGTTTTCATAATTGTAAACATGCATATTGCAAATCTAATTCATTCTTGATCAGACAAAGCTTTTAAGGGTACCGTTGTGAAGAGAAATTCCGTTTCCAGACCTTTTTTACATTTTTGTAAAGAAAGTAAAAAAGTTTTTTTTTCTGAACAAGATGTTAAAGTAAAAAACATCTATAAGCTAGTATAAGCGAAATTAGATGCTCTAAAACAATATTATTATTTTTACCTTTATCAACAACAATCGTTCTGATGTCAGCTGAATTATTGCTTTTAGAGCCTACAACAGCTAGAAGGCATATAAACAAAGTTAGTCCTAACAAGTTTTCTTTTTTCCATACTTTCTTGCAGAACCACATTTTATAACGTTTACACAATAACATCACACATGCTACTGTCAGTGCTATAGAGAATGTCAACAGAACATTTTAATCTGAAATCCAACATAGAGTTATTTCTAACAAATAATAGAATTTTTGTAACTAATAAAAAATGAAAAACTTTATATATGTGACAAATGTGGTGAAGTCCTAGTGTATATTTCTATGGGACTATCGGATTCAACAACGGTGCAATATTTGTGATAAATTTTTGTGACAATGCAAAATTTACAATTATTTAACACATTTTTAAGGTTCTACAAAACCAGAGGTGACGTTTTTATATTCATATTAACAATTTCCAATCATATTTCTCGAGTGGTTATAATCTGTTAAAATAAATAATAAAACTTCCCCCCAAACAATCTTCTGATTTTATACAGACTCTGATAATTATTCAGAATGAAAATATATCAAAAAATGTTTTTTTATAGTTTTTTTGATTAATCCCATGATTTAAGACCTAAATTATTTGAGTCCTTTAATTGTTGGTACGCAATTTGGATTTTATGTTCTTTATACACAATTTAAATAAAACNTGTGGGAATGAAAACTTAACGGGAAGGGGGGAGGGGGTTATTCAAGAAAATAAAATGATGGAAACAAAAAAACAAAAGAAATATTATAAAAAGTTAGAATAAGTGACAAAAAAAATCACAATGTCATATTCTAAAACACCATCAGAGAGAAACGTGTAAATTTGTTCAAAAATGTAAATTACGTATGATGTCTAAATGGTTAATTGAACGATTGTCTTTGTGTTATAAGAAGTCAAATAAAATTGTAGACGAATGTTGAACAAAAAGGTAAGATATCAAATTAAAATATCCCATTTTTTACACGCAAATTATCAAGTTATATGGCGTGTGACTGCTGAATACAGTAAGTCTCAAAAGCACGAAACAAAAAGGCCAATTTAAACCTTCAACTTCAATTAGAAAATGAAAGAAAAAGTGCTGCAGAACAAACTATTTTAAAGGTCAGGAATTATTGCAAATTTATTTCTTCAAAGTATGTCATACACATTTCACAAATTAAGTTTTCCTGTAAGAAATTCAGTATAAAAATGGTTTAAAATATGCCTTGATGTCTTTGCTTTAAAATACATTAGTATATAAACCGGGTAAAAACAACTAGAAACAATTTAGACTGACAACGTATTCAACAGATACCTCAAACTCAAGCCCCCCCCCCCCCACCTACCTTTTAAAAATTCAAGAAGGTTTTTTAAAACCTTGACGCAAAAACAGAAAGCATAACTTATTTGAAACAAAATGTCTTAATATATTATGGCCACCATTGTTTTCCAGGGGCAGATTTCCCGCTGGAGAAAGTCTGAAGCTCGGAGAAATCCATTCCGGGAGGAACAGAGAACCCGGACTCGGGTTCAGAGAACTCGGAAGAGAAGGAGAAGGACGGAGCTGAGGCTCTACTCACGGTCACCATGGAATCTATAATATTAGTATGGGATATAATATTATTACAGGATATATAATGTTGGTGCGATATTTGAAAATAATTTCCCCTCCCCCAGAAGTTTAAGGGGGGAATAAATTTTAGGGGGAAAACTATAAAAAAGGGTGAAAAAAGATGTCCAATTGTTCATATTTTCCCCCAGTTCATCAAAATAAGTATCATCCCCCATCATGAAATCCCCTTCTCATCCCATAACATACCACTATGCAAAGAAGGGTATATTCACTATACAGGAATTTCTCCGGGAGGGGGCTTGAATATCGTCAACTAACTTTTAGCGGGTATATATGAATATATATAATATATATATCAGTTAAAACGCAACAATCTTCTTATAACATTTTATTCATAAACAAATTGTTTCATGCTTTTAATGCAATCAGTAAAATACGTCTAGAACATGTTTTATTGTGTATTAAAATTGGCTTTTTATATATATATATTAGTTATATATCTATATATAAATTTGGCTTGTCTTTCAGTTAGTTTGTTTGTATCCAATAAACGTAAAAACGGCTGAACCGATCGGGCCCAAATCCGCGATTTTTTTTTAAAATCCGCAAAAAAATTTTCTTCTTTGTTTTGAAATGTAAACAAAAAGAACATGTTCACAATTTAAAAAGAAGATGGTCGCGAAGCGCCCTAAAAGCCTAGTATGTATATAAAAGTATCTGTACCTAGTGGTTTAGTGAAGTTACCTCCCGCCGCCACAACCTGAGTATAAACTGCCTCATGAGATTGATACAAGACAAGATTATCAACTCCACCTCCAGCTCCACCACTTCCTAGGAATACATTATCTTTGCTTAAAGGGACTGAGCATAATTTTAAGTGACCTTTATTTTAAAGACCTTAATTTTCAACGGTACCCTTAATATTAAACCTTGACCATGATCACTCTGTGTATTGAATCAGTGATGCCCCTCTTTAAATGAAAGGCAACTTGAAATTAAGCTTACAGTCCTTTTAAGAGTGTAAATATCATTTATCATTTTAGTTAAAAAATGTTTTACTGTGGAAGATATTGTCGTTTTTCTAGTCCGAAAATAGTTTAATACTGACAATTTTTTAGTCTTGTTTCTGAAGCAAAAATACGTGCAAATAGCTTCATCGAAGAACAACCAAGCAATTATTCACTAAAAGGACTGTCAATGTAATTTATAACGGTCACCTTTAAACCTTTTATCTCATCTGTTCTGGGGAAGATATCGTCGTTTTTCTGGTTTGAAAAGATATGAATTCTCGTCGTTTTTCTGGTTTGAAAAGATTTAAATTCTCGTCGTATTTCTGGTTTGAAAAAATTTAAATTCTCGTCGTTTTTCTGGTTTGAAAAGATTTAAATTCTCGTCGTATTTCTGGTTTGAAAAGATATGAATTCTCGTCGTATTTCTGGTTTGAAAAGATATAAATTCTCGTCGTATTTCTGGTTTGAAAAGATATAAATTCTCGTTGTATTTCTGGTTTGAAAAGATTTAAATTCTCGTCGTATTTCTGGTTTGAAAAGATTTAAATTCTGAAAATTTACTGAGTACTGAGAGTTTCTGAAAAATTGTTAGAAAAAATTAAAATTTTATTAAAACGCCCATTAATCTAACCTATAATCTGATTCACATCCTGGTAAGAGAATGTAGAAAACTCCAATAAATCTCTAAGCTCCTCGCCACCTCCCTTCACTGAGTTTCTGAACAGAAAATAAATGTTTTATATTCTATTTAAAGGGGATGGTGGAGTTGGCACATTTGATGTAGGGGGCCTTCATTTTTGGTTCAAATCTTCCAATTTTTTGGCTGCACGCCTAATTAACGATCAAAATTCCTAAAATAAAATAAAATTGAATTTTAATGACCTCTAATGACCTCTAATGACCTCTAATGACCTCTAATGACCTCCA